>NC_081182.1:87638456-87914935 GCF_029867415.1 Vicia villosa
GTCATTAGATTAATGATAATCAATGGTTAAGATTTGGAGTAAGTGTTCAACACTTACTCTTGGAGTAAATATATTCCTCCTCATATATATATATATATATATATATATATATATATATATATATATATATATATGAGGACATATCAAATGAGAACTTTGGTTATTATGATAACTGAGAACATTTAATAACAACCCTACGATATAAAATCAATGCTCAGATATTCATTTACGTGATATGTATTTAAATCAGAATCTATCTATTAATTATTGTCTTTTAAAATTTGAGTAAAATCTGAGGCATTGATTTTAAATCGTACGGATACTATTAAAAGTTCTCAGTTCTCATAATAATCAAAGTTCTCATTTGATATGTCCCATATATATATATATATATATATATATATATATATATATATATATATATATATATATATATATATATATATATATATATATATATATATATATATATAGGGGTGTTCGCGGTGCGGTTTTGACGTGAAAAATCATCCGAACCGCAAGAGAAAAAAGTGTTGTTTGGTTTGGTTTGGCTGCCTTTTAGAAATAAAACCGAACCAAACAAAATCAAATTAATGCGGTTTGGATTGGTTCGGTTTTTTTTTACAAAAATTTATTGAGCCATACATACACATATAGATGATGACATAACTTTGTAATTAGTCATTTATGCATTATCAAATAACAACAAAATTCATCATATTTGAATAACTTTCCATTTAATATACAAAAATAATATTAGATAAAAGTGGAATAAAAAACATAAAATAGTAGCATAAAATAATATCAAAAATATTATATTGAAATAGAAAAAAAAAAAAAAAAAAAAGAGATGAAACATTAGAGAAGATGAAGAAAGAGAAAAAGAGGTGTGATTAGATAAGAAGAGAAACATTAAAAATAAAAAACGTAATTAAAGAGAGAACAATAGAATAAAAATAATAAGATGAAAAAGAAAGAACTTAAGAGATGAAAGAGTAGAAAATAATAGGTGATATGTACTTGGAAAAAAAATGAGAAAAATCTGCAATACCGCTAGGAGAGATTTGAGAAGACTTAAAATGAAACTTTAAATGTGAGTAAGAGAAAATCATTAGTAATCGCAAGGGTAAGACATAATAGGTTTGAGTTTGGGTTGGATATAAGTTAATTGAAGTTTGGGGGTTGTAACATAATGCAGTTTGGTTCGGTTTGTAAATTACAAACTGCAAACCGAACCGCGCGCTTTGTTAAAAAATGGCTCAAACACATCTGAACCAAATGCGGTTTTTTGCGGTTTCAGTTTGATTTGGTTCGGTTTCTATTGGGTAGGTTTGGTTTTGAACACCTATATATATATATATATATATATATATATATATATATATATATATATATATATATATATATATATATATATATATATATATATATATATATATATATATATATATATACACACATAGTAACGTTCTTTTTAATATATGTATATACATAGTTTTTGTATTATATACACTGTAATGTTTGATATTACAAAGTATATCTTTATGTTACGGCATATATGCTTCTACACATTGTAAATTTAACTAGAAACATGTTTGAATCACTTGATATTTTAGGAAAAGCAATTTATTATGAAACACAAGATCAAACGAATGAAGATATATATTTCATATAAAAAATAAGTTTGAGAATTGGATACAAATAGAATTTTTATTAAATTCATATTAAATAATATTATATTATAAAATTCATATTAAATAATATTAAAAAAAGAAAGTAGATAATTATATGAGATGCTCTAAACATTAATCAATGTATAATAAATATGTAACCAACTAACATGTATTCCATTTTTTCAAAAATTGTGTAGAATTTTTTGGACTTTAATGCCAATATTTTTGTCGGTCCAATTTGCAAGAGCAGCAAGCAAAGTTAGGCAGTATTTAAAAACAAACCAAGCTGACATTATTGAATTTGTATTTTCCCCCAAAGAATGCAAATTTGAAGCAGAGTAAGAAAGATACTAGTAGTATAAATAGTTTGATTGATGATATAGGTACAAAACATGTCCTACCTAGTAAGTGAAGTGGGTCCAAACTCCTTTGACAAAGTGTTGTTTGAGTCACCGACAGAGATATCCACCCTCTAGATTTATAAACTGACACAATGTTTTTGCCTCACGCTATAGCTCCTCTAAATAGATTTAGATTCTCAACAACAATGTTCATAAATTCTCTTGCTAGGGTTAGATATTTGGTATCTTTGTTGTACGTACATTATCACAACATGGACATTATGAATATGAGATTATAATTGAAATTGATGGATAGCATAAAAACTCAGATGAATATTCAAATTCACAAGTGTTAATAGCTAAGGGATGTGATAGAAATTTTGAAGAAAAAAGTAAGGTTCTGAAATGTGTTATTTGGTATCTATCTATCTATCTATCATTTTCAAATTTGATTTGTAAAATTTAAAAGCACGAGATACCCCTCTCATAAAGATTGGTGTATTGGTCCCACTAGGATTGCAAATTCAATAACAAAGATGGTCGATAGTGACAACAAACAACTATATGAATATGATTGTGTGAGTAGGCCAAAGCATAGATTATGAATTATGACTCTATAAGATCATAATCAACATCATATAGGTGACCTTTAAATAAAACTACATTAGGTGTATGATTGTTGTTGCGTAGTTATTTATAAAATATATTAAGTAAATTGAGATTCTATCTTAGTATAAAGAGTTTTAAAATAGTTTTAAAGAAAAAGTTGATGGTCAGAAGGATTCACATTAGATCAAGATTTAAAGGTTAAAGACTATTTAAATAAGTGAGAGACATCACAAATTGACAAAAAATCTTAAAGGCAATGGATATATGAGTCATCTCACTTATAAAGTGTTTAACCTCTAAATTTCCAAGCAATGTGAGACTTACATAACTCACATTTGTTCTCAACAATCTCTCCTTCAAGTGTGAGTTCATCCATAATGTTTTCCCTTAAGCGGAAACTCTTTCATCCACATACTTATACCATCGTTGACAAACACTTTTACCACGTAACGAACATTCCAACGGGACACGCCGCCTGCCACCACCATGTCAGAAATACTTTTGATATAAGGAGTCGATCCCTTACTCGAACTAGGCTCTGATACCACTGATAGATCATCGTTGGGGAGAAACATTCACATTGGGTCAAACACTCACCTAAAGCTCAAAGACTCACCAAAACCAATGAGAAAAACACCATATATTCACCTAAAAGCTTAAGACAATGAGTGTATGAGTGCTCTCATTTATAAAGTGTCAAACCTCCACTTTTTCAAGCAACATGGAATATACACAATTCACACTTGTTTCTCAACAAAAGCTACAAATCGAATAAAAATTTAAATTTAAAATCTTAAACAAAGTAAAGAGAAATTTAGAAAATCCAATACAACATAATGAGTTGTTCCATCAATGATCCAAACAAAACTGAAACTCCTTTTTTTTAACTTATACTATCACCAAATTATCAATTTTACTTGTTCTAAAATTTGCAAAGTTGGAGATTTTTTTTACTAAATAATTACTTATCAGCCTGAGAAAATTCAATTTTGGGCAATTCTCTCAAATTGATGATATTTTGACTTAGTTACTAGCCAATGAAGTTGAAAGTAATTGAACTAGTAGATTGATCTATCATATGGTAGAGAGACAAACAAACGAGAGTGTGAGGTTGTCATTCGGTCACTTGATTACTAAAATTCTGGAATAATTTGGATTTGATTTAAAAGAGGAAGAGTCAATGAAAAATGTAATCAAAATAGAAGGTCACTAGGGCATATGCAATATGACCATCACAATGGAATCATAGTGCATAGAGGCACCAAAGTAGAGGGAGGTGTTTAATGTCAAAAAGTTCCAACTTAGCAACAAGCGCCCTAGCAAGGAGGACCTTTAAATTTGGAGGATTACAATTATGATATCCCTCGAACTGAATCTACTAAATTTCTCATCAACACAATCATCTAGAACCAGTAGGCTCAGACCATATTATAAAACAGGGTAAGAGCCAAGATTGATTATCTGACTCCCAAGATCGCTAAAACCAAAATGTCTTTGTCTCCTAGGTTGTATAGTGATGATGATGAGAATATTTAGTAGTATTTTGTGTGATTTTATTATTGTTTTTCTTTCTTTCTTGTTTTGCTTTCCCTTTTGGTGAATTCTTATTTACCCAACTCAAAAAATTGGGTAAGGTTACCTTTAGTGTAAAATGCATTGAAAACATCAAACAATTGTTCTATATAATAAATAATTAAATATACAAATATTAAATGGTGTCATCTGATTGGTGGAAGGTACACTACCCATCTTTTTGTGATGGGTAGAGAAGTTGTCCCCTTCCCTTTTTTTATGATTGTCTAATTTTATAATTCTTCCTTTATGAATAATTAATGTTTAATTTGAGTTTCCTTTCCTTCTTTGAATGATTAGTGTTTTTTTTTAACTAAATGCTTCTACGTTATTGTCTTGCTTGTTGTTAAATGTTTGTGCCTTTAATGGATGCTTATGTGCATGCATATTTTTTCTTCCTTTTTGATTATGTCAAATGGGGAAAAGTATACTCTCATGGGAAGTAGAGTATACTCTTTATTTGTGATGAGGAGTTTAATCACTAAAAGTCTTTATCCATGATTTTATGTTTACTACCTCACTAAGAGATGCATTGTCATCATCAGAAAAGGTAGAATATGGATTTATGTGCTTAGAGGTACTCCTTCAGTTTATTTTTGGCGATGATAACTGATGAAGCATCAAATTTGAAGGTAACAACTTCATAGGACAAACGACTTGTGTATGTTGAGAGTTCATAATGATAGGATGAGTTAATTTCAATTGTCAAAGTGACGTTTTTGATGATGTCATATGATCAAGAAGATATCTCGCGCCTCGTCAATCAAAAGATTCAAGTTCTGATTAAATTGATGAGTCATTAATGTATCAAGGAAGGTAAATTGAAGATTTAAAGTTGATAAAGTTGATAAGGTCAAGAGTAAGTCTTGACGTATTATGGAAATCACACATTCACACACACACAAAGAAAAGTTTTTAAAAACCTCTATGTTTCTTAGCGTCTGTTTGGTTACACGTCTAGAGCCACAAACTCACGTCCAAGACACAAAAATGTGGGACCCACTTTTATAATAATGTTTGGGTAAAACTAAAAGCACTTTTTCTGATTTGCTTTTTTATCTAAACGTGAGTTAAACCAAAAGCCACAAATTGGAGCTTTCACATCTGCGTTTTTGGGTTAAATGGCTTTCACCCCCTGCAATAGTAGCGAGATTTGGTTTTCTCCCCTATTAAAAACTTTGCCCCTTAACAAAAAAGATTCTATTTTCAGGCACCCCCTATTCCATGTTTGGTTGACTGGGCTTGTGGAATCTTCCTAGTTGGCACTGAATCTTCTTACGTGGCGCTTGCTGACTTGGAAAGCTTGGAAAAACTTGAAAAAATAGCAATTTTCTTAACTTGCAAAACCAGGTCTCAAACCCTTGTCATAAGGGTGAATGGAGCGCTACCCTACCACAAAGCCATCAATGTTATATTGTTAATATGGCCAAGGCAATGTATATATTTAGATGTTCAATTTTCAATTAATTAACTAATGGTATAAAGTATAAATAATATTATTAATTATTTGTTTATTAATATTTAGGAGATATTAATATATTACTTTATTTATTTATTTATTTATTATTAATATACTTTATTATTAATATATGTTAATATATACGTTTATTATTTTATTATTACTATTTATATATTACTTTATTTATTTATTTATTTATGTATTACTTTATTTATTTATTTATTTATTTATTATTAACATTATTTATGTATTACTTTATTTATTTATTTATCATTAATGTTTATATATTACTTTATTTATTTATTATTAATATTATTTATTTATTATTTATTATTTATTTATTATTTATTTATTTATTTATTTATGTATTATTAATATTATTAATATGTTTATTAATATTTATGTATTACCTAATTAATTTATTTATTTATTTTATATAATTACGTATTTAAATTTATAAACATACATATAAATGTAATTATATAAAATTTATTAAGTAAATATTATTTAATTACATTTATAATTTATTTATTTATATAATATTTATTTATTAAATAAATTGTATTATATTATATAATTACATAATTACATTTATATAATTATTCATTTATAAATTTAATATAAGTTTTACATAAATTAATTAATTAAATAAATTTTATGTAATATATAAATAATTAATATTTTATATATTTTACATAATATAAATATTAATAATAATATTAATAATATAAATATTAATAAACATATTAATAATATAAATAATAAATAAATAAATAAATAATATTAATAATAAATAAATAAGTAAATAAATAAAATAATATATAAACATTAATAATAAATAAATAAATAAATTAAATAATATATAAATATTAATAAACATATTAATAATATTAATAATAAATACATAAATAAATAAATAAATAAAGTAATATATAAATCTTAATAATAAATAAATAAATAAAATAAAATATTAATATTAATAATAAATTTATAAATAAAATAATACATTATAAATATGAATATATACTATTATTGAAAAAAAAAGTAGAAAATATGCTACATATACAGATCCTTCCATATTTAGAACATGAAAGTATATATAGCCTAGTGGTAAAGGGAGCGCATGTTTACCTCCTGAAGCAGGGTCTTTCTCCACAAGGTTAAGCGTTGTAGAATTTTTTTAGTTAAGGGGCAAAGGCTAAATTTTTTTTTAATAATATACTTACCTAATTGCCATTACTTCTTCTCCAATTTCTCACTCAAAAATAAATTTTCTTCTCATCTTTATTACTTTTTCATTACTGCACATCACTTCAAGATTTAATTTTGTCAATTGTGAAACGATTTTTTCCCTTATAGCAGATCTTCTGAATCTCTAATTTACTGCATATCTCTTTTCATTAGTTGTAGAGATTGTGTTTGTTGGCTGAATTTATTGCATATTTCCTATTCCTTATATATAGGGTGTTTGTGAGAAACAAAAAGCCACTGCATCTTTAAAGTCTGTAGGTTAGTAGTAAGATTTTATTTGATTTTTTTATGCAGTAAATTGTCATAATTTTTTTTCCTGTTTTTAATGCCTTGTATGTGTTTGATATAATGACAAAAATATTAATGTTAATGGAAAAATTGAGTGTGTTGTTTATGCATGATATTATGGTATATTAGAAATGCACAACATGGTACAATATATAGGTTGGATTTCATTTGTCTTGATATTATGGTAAATTAGAAATGCAAGTATTGTTTGATCATATATATGATATCATAGTCTCTAGAATTTTTTATTTCATTTTTTATCCTACTTTGTGTTTATAGTATTATGGATACACTAAAGAGAAAAGTTTTTGCAAACCCTCCTTCAACTAATGATGAAGTTCAAAGATCCAAAGCAAGATGGGGGGATCTTAGAGCCACCTAAAACTTCATCAAAGCATGTAATTTAACAGTTAGTTTGTGATTCTATTTTAACACTATAATACATTTTAAATTATATTATCAATTTGTAATTTTTCTTTAAATTTTTTTATATTTAATTATTATGTTAATTTAATTTTTATTTAATTTTTTAATTTTTTAATTTTTATATTTGATTATTAGTAATTTAATAACTATATATTATGTTTTATAAAAATAGATATATTAAAACCCAATTTGATAATTATACATCTAAAAGCAATTTTGATTCAAACTACCCAAACAACAATAAATATTGAGAATCACTTTTAGATCAATTTATCCAAACATAAATCAATTCACATTTAACTCACGTTTAACCAAAATCAATTCTGTCAAACTCAATTCCGTTAAAATCAATTCTTTTTACCGCATAACCAAACACATACTTAAAATATCTTGAATTGGCTAATTCACTTGTCGAGGTATCACTGTTAAGTGTGATAGTCAAAGTGTTATACACTTGTCGAATAACTCAGCATATCATGAGCGAACCAAACACATCGATGTGAGGTTGCATTTTGTTAGCGGAGTAATCGAGCGTGGAGAAGTCTAAGTTATGAAGTTTTCGACAGATCATAGTGCTGCTGATATGATCACCAAGACATTGCCAAGTTGCAAGTTTTTCCACTGTATGCAGTTGATAAAGTTGCATGACAAAAAATAGTTTGTTCTTTGATAATAAAGTTTGTTCTGAGGTGGAGATTTGTGAGAATGCGATCAAACTCTATTATATTGTAGGGTAGATTCTGGTTCGACAAGATTTATGCATGTCGTCGAAGTATGTTCACATGCTGGTGTCGAAGACCTACATACTGTAGTTGAAGTGTGTTCTGTTAGAACAAGATTTGTTCTGATCAATATTCTTAGTTTTGATGATAACAAGGATATGAATTTTGGATGAGATAATGTGGTACTCTAATACACTACAATTTCCCTTTCAGGAAATATATAAAGAGTATGCACAAATCAGCGCTCAGAAGCTTTGACTCAGAAGGTTCAGCATGCAACATCAGAACATGGTCTGGCAAGACATCAGAAGATGGTCAAGTAGAATCAGAACATGGGTCTATGGAAGCATCAGAAGAACTTGAGATCAGAAGCAGAAGCACTGAAGTTCTCATGGTATCACGCTCAGAAGCACTTCAAGGTCAGAAGACAAGAAGATGCTCTGCACCAAGCTGTTTGACTCTGATGATATTCAAACGTTGTATACACAAACATCAGATCAGAAGCAAGTACACGATGGCAGGCTACGCTGACTGACAAAAGGAACGTTAGAAGCTATTAAAGGCAACGTCAGTAGACACAGCGTAAACAAGGCTCGAGGTAGTTGACAAAAGAGTGAAACATTAAATGCAATGCTGTACGGAATACGCAAAGCATTAAATGCTCCCAACGGTCATCTTCTCAAGTGCCTATAAATATGAAGTTCTGATGAGAAGCAAGGCAACCGAATCTGCTGATAATTAACTTGTTGAAACGCTGTTCAAATCAAAGCTCTCAAACTTCATATTCATCAAAGCTCACTATATTGCTGTTGTAATATATTAGTGAGATTAAGTTTAAACTTTAAGAGAAATATCACTGTTGTGATTATAGCTTTTCAGAAGCATTGTAATACTCTTAGAATTTGATTACATTAATTTGTAAGTAACTAGAGTGATCAAGTGTGATCAGGATACTCTAGGAAGTCTTAGCTTGTGTCTAAGCAGTTGTAACTAGAGTGATCACGTGGTGGTTAGGATACTCTAGAAAGTCTTAGCTTGTGTCTAAGCAATTTTTCCTGGAGTGATCAGGTTGTGATCAGGATACTCTAGAAGACTTAGTCGCGGACTAAGTGGAAAACCATTGTAATCTGTTGAGATTAGTGGATTAAATCCTCAGGTGAGGTAAATCACTCCAAGGGGGTGGACTGGAGTAGTTTAGTTAACAACGAACCAGGATAAAAATAACTGTGCAATTTGTTTTTATCGTTCAAGTTTTTAGACTACACTTATTCAACCCCCCCCCCCCCCTTTCTAAGTGTTTTTCTATCCTTCAATTGGCATCAGAGCGCCGGTTCTAAGGTGCAAGCACTTAACCGTGTTTAGAAAAGATTCAGGAAGAGAAAAACGCTTCAGTAAAAGATGGCTGGTGAAATTCCAACAGATCCACCTGCATCTACATCTGGCTCTGCTGAGCAATACAATGGTTATACTAGACCACCAGTATTTGATGGTGAAAACTTTGAATACTGGAAAGATAAACTGGAAAGTTACTTTCTTGGTCTAGATGGTGAACTATGGGATCTTCTGATGGATGGTTACAAACATCCAGTGAAAGCTAGTGGCGTAAGGCTTACAAGGCAAGAAATGAATGATGATCAGAAGAAGCTTTTCAAGAATCATCATAAATGTAGAACTGTTTTGCTAAATGCTATCTCTCATGCTGAGTATGAGAAGATATCTAACAGGGAAACGGCCTATGATATATATGAGTCATTGAAAATGACCCATGAGGGAAATGCTCAAGTCAAGGAGATTAAAGCTCTTGCTCTAATCCAGAGATATGAAGCCTTCAAGATGGAGGATGATGAAAACATTGAGAAGATGTTCTCAAGATTTCAAACGCTAACTGTTGGATTAAGAGTTCTGGATAAAGGCTACACCATGGCTGATCATGTAAAGAAGATTATCAGAAGCTTACCCAGAAGATGGGGTCCAATGGTAACAGCATTCAAGATTGCAAAGAATCTGAATGAAGTTTCTTTGGAAGAGCTTATCAGTGCCTTGAGAAGCCATGAAATAGAGCTGGACGCAAACGAGCCTCAAAAGAAAGGTAAGTCTATTGCATTAAAATCTAATGTTAAAAAATGCACTAACGCTTTTAAGGCTAAAGAAGAAGATTCTGAAGAATCAGAATCAGAAGAAGAAGATGAACTGTCCATGATCTCCAGAAGGGTAAACCAACTCTGGAAGAGCAAGCAAAGGAAGTTCAGAGGCTTCAGAAGTTCAAAGAGATTTGAACGAGGAGAATCTTCTGGTGACAGAGGATCTGACAAGAAGAAGGTTGTCTGCTATGAGTGCAATGAGCCTGGACACTTCAAGAATGAATGTCCAAAACTTCAGAAGGAGAATCCCAAGAAGAAGTTTCATAAGAAGAAAAGTCTTATGGCAACATGGGATGATTCTGAATCAGAATCAGAATCAGACTCTGAAGGAGAGCAAGCCAACTTCGCGCTGATGGCTACAGAAGATGATGGATCAGAATCTACATCAGAATCAGATTCTGAAGAGGTATTTTATGAACTATCTAGAGAAGAGTTAGTTTCCAGTTTAACAGAACTTCTGGAACTCAAGGCTCATCTTAGTATCAAATACAAAAAGCTGAAGAAGCAGTTTGAATTTGAAACTAAGAAGCTGGAAGTGGAAAATTCTGAACTAAAGGAAAAAGTTTTAAATCTATCCAAAGATAGTGGATCTCCTTCTGAAACAGAAAAATCCATTCCGAGTCTCAATCATATTCTGAAAGAATATGACTCGAGCTTCAGAAAGTTCTTATCTAGAAGTATTAGCAGAAGTCATCTTGCTTCTATGATATATGGTGTTTCTGGAAACAGAAGGTTTGGTTTTGGCTATGAGGGTGATACCTTACATAAATTTGAACCTATTGATGATCTGAAGATCACATACAAGCCATTGTATGATCATTTCAAATATGGCCATGCACATGATATTAGGCTCACTTCACATGCACAGAGTTTTAACACTGTTCACACCAAGAAGCATGTGACACATCCTAAGAAATATCATGCTGACAAACCTAAAGAATATCATGTTGTTCCTCCTGTTAAATATTATGCTAAACCCAAGTTCAATCAGAACTTGAGGAGAACTAACAAGAAAGGACCCAAGAAATTGTGGGTACCTAAGGAGAAGATAATTTCTGTTGCAGATATCCTTGGCTGCAAAGAGGACAAAAAGCAAAATGTCATGGTACCTGGACTCTGGGTGCTCGCGACACATGACGGGAAGAAGGTCTACATTCCAAGACCTGGTGCTTAAACCAGGTGGAGAAGTCAAGTTTGGAGGAGATCAGAAGGGCAAAATTATTGGCTCTGGAATCATAAGTCTTGGTAACTCTCCTTCCATAACTAATGTACTTCTTGTAGAAGGATTAACGCATAACTTATTGTCCATAAGTCAATTAAGTGACAATGGTTATGATATAATCTTAAATCAAAAGTCTTGCAAGGCTGTAAGTCAGAAGGATGGCTCAATCCTATTTACAGGCAAGAGAAAGAACAACATTTATAAGATTGATCTTTCAGATCTTGAGAAGCAGAAGGTGACATGCCTTATGTCTGTTTCTGAGGAGCAATGGGTCTGGCACAGAAGATTAGGACATGCTAGTTTGAGAAAGATTTCTCAGATTAACAAACTAAATCTGGTCAGAGGACTCCCAAATCTGAAATACAAATCAGATGCTCTTTGTGAAGCATGTCAGAAGGGCAAGTTCTCCAAACCTGCATTCAAGTCTAAGAATGTTGTGTCTACCTCAAGGCCGTTAGAACTCTTGCACATTGATCTGTTTGGCCCAGTCAAAACAGCATATGTCAGAGGGAAGAAATATGGATTAGTCATCATTGATGATTATAGCCGCTGGACATGGGTAAAGTTCTTAAAACACAAGGATGAGTCTCATTCAGTGTTCTTTGAATTCTGCACTCAGATCCAATCTGAGAAGGAGTGCAAGATCATAAAGGTCAGAAGTGATCATGGTGGCGAATTTGAGAACAGATTCTTTGAGGAGTTCTTCAAAGAAAATGGTATTTCCCATGATTTCTCTTGTCCTAGAACTCCACAGCAAAATGGAGTTGTAGAGCGAAAGAATAGGACTCTACAAGAAATGGCCAGAACCATGATCAATGAAACCAATATGGCTAAGCATTTCTGGGCAGAAGCAATAAACACTGCATGTTACATTCAGAATAGAATCTCTATCAGACCTATTCTAAATAAGACTCCTTATGAATTGTGGAAGAACAGAAAGCCCAACATTTCATATTTCCATCCTTTTGGATGTGTATGTTTTATTCTGAATACTAAAGATCATCTTGGTAAGTTTGATTCTAAAGCACAAAAGTGTTTCCTTCTTGGATATTCTGAACGCTCTAAAGGCTACAGAGTATACAATACTGAAACATTGATTGTAGAAGAATCAATCAATATCAGGTTTGATGATAAGCTTGGTCTTGAAAAACCAAAGCAGTTTGAGAATTTTGCAGATATAGATATTGATATATCAGAAGCTGTAGAACCAAGAAGCAAAGCTGCAGAAGCTGGTAGTCTCAGAAGCAATGGATCAGAAGATCAAGTTGCTGCATCTTTAGAGAATCTCAGGATTTCTGAAGAGCCAACAGTCAGAAGATCACCCAGACTTGCATCAGCTCATTCAAAAGATGTGATCCTTGGGAAGAAAGATGATCCTATCAGAACAAGATCCTTTCTAAAGAATGACTATCAGAAGTAGTGATCAGAATCAGAAGATGTACAGTCTTTTCAAAACAACACAGCTGTCATCTATGAGTATCTGAAAATGAACGCGTGTCCGTACGGTCAGTACAAAGCGTGCAGTTGAAAAGACGCCGACCTAGGTAATTGTGTTAAATCATTTCATTTACCATGTTCTCTCTCCTAATGTCATTTCTCATTAAATGCATAATGATGTTTTTTTTTTGAAATCAATTTCTTTCAAAATAGTTTTTTCTTTTCTCTTTATTTTAATTTTTTTTTAAATCGTTTAAATAACCCGCTTCATCTTCATTTCTTCCTTTTCTCTCTCTCTCTCTCTCTCTCTCTCTCTCTCTCTTTTGTGTATCTCTTTCGTTGCATTTGTTTTCAAACCCTAGTTTCTGATTTGATCTCAAAGCATAATCATCATGAACTCATCTTCAAGTTCATCAAACCCAGCAGAAAGTCTCACTTCTACACAGATTCTTCTACGCAAATATGGGTATGCTCCTTTGAAAACTTGCATGATTCCCGCGGACGAACTGGAAGTTCTTTGTGAATGTGTTGTGGACTTCGACAATCTCAGAGCAAATGGTTTTCTGTGTGACTTCAGAATATTGGAGCAAGGATGGTCGAAATATCTTGATAGACTGGTTGGACCAATTTATCCTGAACTTGTGAAGGACTTCTGGGTACATGCAACGATTACCCCAACTGCTATAATTTCCTTCATACTAGGGCATGAAGTGGTTATTACTGAAAAACTCATCAGGAAGCTGTACAATCTGAATGATGAAGAAGGTTGGTCCGGCTTTCGAACTGGAACGGTTAACTGGCATCAAGTTGAAAATCAAATCTCTCTTGCCTTCGGAGCTGATTCTCATAAAACGGGTACTTTGAGGCCGTTTTATCAAGTATGGGCTGAGATCATTCTGGGTTCTCTTCACCACAGAAAGAAGATGTTCTCTCCCTCCGCCTACATCAGTCCGGATCACAAGTACACTCTCTTCTGCATTGGCAGAAAGATAGAACTCAACATCTCTCACATTCTATTTGAGAATCTGAAGACTTCTATAGTTGAATCAAGAGAAGATGAAAGGGCGAAGTACCCTCATATTCCTAGAAAGATTATTCCTTTCGGACGAATGATTTCAGACATTCTGATTGAAAGCAAATTGCTGGACTCCATCAGAACACTTGATGCGTCCCATTTTCTTGGAGTAGTTCAAGGTCCCATCTTCAATGGTGTGGATTTGTTCAGACTAGAGCTCATCCAGAATGTATCTTCTGTGTGCACAAGCTTTCCTGACATTCTGTCAAGAAGAGTTGCTGTTGAAGGTTTTGTCTCTTTGTTTCATAAAGAACTTCATCAGGTTGTCAAGCTTTACCTGGAAGATTGTGTTAGGAAGCAATCAGATATTGATCCTGCTTGGATCCGTGGCAGAGTACTTCTGTCCAAAGCTGATCTTCTGAAGAAGGATCAGAAGGAACAACAGGCAAGGCTAAAAAGAAAGGCCCGAGAAGATGAGGCTAAGAAAGCCAAGAAGCTGAGGGTCACCTATGATCCTGACAAGGTGTACTCTCCTGAATACAGGGATAAAAGGATCAGAGACTCTTTTCGCACCACCAGATCTACATATGCTTCTTCTGAATCCATCACCAGGCATGTTTTTACTCCACCTCCTTCTGTTCCTAAACCTTCTACCCAATCACCTCCTTCTGAACCAAAAATCAACTTCACTATACCAAATCCTTCTCCATCATCTCTTTCCACTCCCATTCTAAACCCCACACCTCTAAGTATTCTTCCCCCAACTCCTTCTGATAAATCTTTCTCACCAATCCCTTTCATAAATACTCCATCCTCTTCACAACCTATATTTTCTGATACTCCATCCACATCAATCATTCCCTCAGATGTTCCTTCTTACTCATCCACCGCACCTCCACCTTCTTTATCCCATCCCTTACCTATCAGAAAATCCAAACCCTACTGCCTTCTCTACCCTGACTACAAATTCACCTTCAATCCACCTGAACCTGAACCCTATGCCTACCTGGAACTGTTCAGACATGAGGTGATTAGCAGTTTAGACCTTCTGAAGGATGCCTTCCTAAATGGTCTGGATGATGTTTCTACAAGAAATCTCTGGAGAAGCTTTCGCCAGGATTTTTAAGTAGGAGCAATGGGAGTACAGAAGAGACTAGTGGCTGCTGCCCCTGGTTACCCTGGTTACCTTCTGGAGGGTGATAATGGTATATACTACCATCCTCTCAGAAATTGTGTTGCTGTTGAGGAGAAGCAGTTTGTGGACGAATTGGAAGAAGCAAGACTTGCTGCTGCATTGGAAGCTAATCCTTGCAGGGAAATTGTGGTCTGGAGACCTCAATATCCTGTTCTGCTCGGAGACTTCAAGACTCTCTTTGACTTTCTGAGGGAAAATCCTTCTAAGAAAGACCCAAGCTTGGTCATTCCAGAAGTTGTTGACCCACCAGAAGTTGAAGGTCCTTCTGCCCCTAGGAATCTAGCTGCCATTCTTCAGGCACTTGAGAATGGAGATTCTGAGGTTCCTGCTGCAGATTATGGAGATGCTTCTATGCAAGAAGCAGACGCTGAAGATCATGTTGATGAAACCATTCCTGTTGAGGAAAATCCTGCAAATGATCTGACTATGGAAGCTATGGATCAGAATGCCATCCCTGTGGATAGAAGCTGTGAAGCTTCTTCTGATGAACCTTCCCATTTTGCAAGGACTCTGGAAGTTATTCAGAAGAACCAGGATGAGCAAAGCTCAATCAATGCTGAGTTTAGAGCTTTCATGGAGAGGCAGAATGAGCACAACAATGGGGTTCAAGATATGCTGGCCAAGATCTTGTCGAAGCTAGGGTCATCTTAGATTGAGTCTTAGTTGTTCTGTTTTCGTTTTTTGCTTTGCTGCATCTGTTTTGTGCATCTTCTCTTGCTTATCCTCTTGTACTTCTGTACTTCCGTCTTCTTGAGCCTAAATGAAAGTTATCTTTTTCTTCCATCTTTTTCTTCTGTCTTATGTTTTTGATGTTATGACAAAAAGGGGGAGAAAATGTGATAAATGATCTGATTAATATTATCAGTTACCGGGTAAAAAGGCCCCACATTTCTAACAGAACTTGCAAAGTTCTATGCTTTAAGTTTTGTTGTTGCAGGAATTGAAGATTCTCTTTAAAGCTCAACATAAGAAGCAACGAGATGAGGAGAAGCAATTCTAAAGAATCAAGCTCTTGGATTCTTGAAGCAAGCTGAGTGCTATGAAGCTTCAGAATTAGAAGCAAGAAGCAAGAAGGAAGAATGTTCAGATATTCTGATGATAGAATATGCTCTGAAACATTATGTCCATTTGTTCTGATACATATTATGTGGCTCTGATACATATTATATGTTCTAACTCATTCATGCTGACTTTTGTCGTTTAGCGTTGTTCTGTAACATTTCAGGATGTAGAGATGCTCTGATGATGCTCTGGTACATTCAACAATGTTCTGATACAATCTAGCATGAAGTGATGTAAGAAGAAATTCAAGCTCTGAAGCTGTCCTGATGGAAGCAAGAATCAGAAGCTGTGAATGTTCTGAAGATCAAAGAAATTCAAGCTCTGAAGTTGTCAGATGGAAGCAAGAATCAGAAGCTGTGAATGTTCTGAAGATAAAAGAAATTCAAGTTCTGAAGCTGTCCGATGGAAGCAAGAATCAGAAGCTGTGAATGTTCTGAAGATCAAAGAAATTCAAGTTCTGAAGCTGTCCTATGGAAGCAAGAATCAGAAGTCATGAATGTTCTGAAGATCAAGCATATGTGAACGTCTCTACTGAAATACTCAGGGAAGTCTTTTATTATTCTTCTAGTATTTATTTCAGGGGGAGATTATCTATCTCAGGGGGAGATTATAAATCTCAGGGGGAGACATATTCACATGCTTATGCTTTAGCTGTGTAATTGTCTTTAGCCGTCTGCTCTTTCTGATTGCAAATTCATATCATTTATATATGTTTTTGTCATCATCAAAAAGGGGGAGATTGTTAGAACAAGATTTGTTCTGCTCAATATTCTTAGTTTTGATGATAACAAGGATATGAATTTTGGATGAGATAATGTGGTACTCTAATACACTGCAATTTCCCTTTCAGGAAATATATAAAGAGTATGCACAAATCAGCGCTCAGAAGCTTTGACTCAGAAGGTTCAGCATGCAACATCAGAACATGGTCTGGCAAGACATCAGAAGATGGTCAAGCAGAATCAGAACATGGGTCTATGGAAGCATCAGAAGAACTTGAGATCAGAAGCAGAAGCACTGAAGTTCTCATGGTATCACGCTCAGAAGCACTTCAAGGTCAGAAGACAAGAAGATGCTCTGCACCAAGCTGTTTGACTCTGATGATATTCAAACGTTGTATACACAAACATCAGATCAGAAGCAAGTACAAGATGGCAGGCTACGCTGACTGACAAAAGGAACGTTAGAAGCTATTAAAGGCAACGTTAGTAGACACAGCGTAAACAAGGCTCGAGGTAGTTGACAAAAGAGTGAAACATTAAATGCAATGCTGTACGGAATACGCAAAGCATTAAATGCTCCCAACGGTCATCTTCTCAAGTGCCTATAAATATGAAGTTCTGATGAGAAGCAAGGCAACCGAATCTGCTGATAATTAACTTGCTGAAACGCTGTTCAAATCAAAGCTCTCAGACTTCATCTTCATCAAAGCTCACTACATTGCCGTTGTAATATATTAGTGAGATTAAGCTTAAACTTTAAGAGAAATATCACTGTTGTGATTATAGCTTTTCAGAAGCATTGTAATACTCTTAGAATTTGATTACATTAATTTGTAAGTAACTAGAGTGATCAAGTGTGATCAGGATACTCTAGGAAGTCTTAGCTTGTGTCTAAGCAGTTGTAACTAGAGTGATCACGTGGTGGTCAGGATACTCTAGAAAGTCTTAGCTTGTGTCTAAGCAATTGTTCCTGGAGTGATCAGGTTGTAATCAGGATACTCTAGAAGACTTAGTCGCGGACTAAGTGGAAAACCATTGTAATTTGTTGAGATTAGTGGATTAAATCCTCAGGTGAGGTAAATCACTCCAAGGGGGTGGACTGGAGTAGTTTAGTTAACAACGAACCAGGATAAAAATAACTGTGCAATTTGTTTTTATCGTTCAAGTTTTTAGACTACACTAATTCAAACCCCCCCCCCCCTTTCTAAGTGTTTTTCTATCCTTCATGTTCTAGTATGTGGATGTCAAAATGCTAAGGTTATTAGTGTTTCAAATTGGGCCTGTTTATAATGTCCAATTGTTTAAGTTATCATGTACCCTAAGTTAGCATGTACCCTAAGTTAGCTTGTAATGGATATTTGTGAAAAAACCCATTAGCTTAGTATGTTAGGTTTATTATAAATAGCATACCAGTCTCTCATCATTGCATGCTACAAATTCTAATTTTGGGTGAGAGGGTTATTTATTATTCTTGTAACACTTGTAACCTTTATTGAAAGAAAAAGTAAAGAATAACAGTTATAACCAATCATTGCCTTTCAAAGGTTTCCCTTGAGAATAGCCAAAATCCTATGTTATACATTTAAACCCTTGCGCTCCCTTGATGTTGTAAGTTCTAAGATTGTCACACTAAAATAACATAAAAGACACATATTTATAATAGTCAAAATCAAACAAATCCATAACAAATCCCAAAACATATCTCCTTAATTGTTAGAATAAAAGATATTATTATATTTTTATAATATCTCGCAAATATTATAAATATCTTATAATATCTGTTAGACTATTATAAACTTATATCTTATAATATCTTTTAGAATATTATAAATATATATCTTATAATATCTTTTAAAATATTATAGATGTCTTATAATATCTTTTTATATTAATTTATATGATTTCCTAATTAATATAAAATATTCTAACATTAATGAATGGATCAATGAACCGAACCGAACTCGATCCCCGTAAATCGCTAGGACCATACTATTTTTTGAATTTTTGATTTTTGGATATCTCAAAAACATGTTTTCTTTCTCTTCATCAACAAAGGTTTTAAGGCATACTTCAAGAATCTCCACCTTGACTTTAAACCATGTTGATACCAATTTAACCATCAACAACATTGTTGCTCTCTACCATGTTGAAACTCTAATCAATAACCTTGATCAAATTCAAATAACCCTTAAATCTTGATCTTGCCACTTGCATCCACTTGTTTTCAATTATAGTTTTCTTCATATATAATTTAATAAGCCTACAAGTATGACTTTTCAACCACCCTTGACTCCACCTGTTTTCAAATGCCTCCCTGAAGGTTTTTCTTCTTTTATTTTGCAGTCCTTCAGCCACATTAAGAACATAATATCCAAGATTATCATAATCGTCCCTTTGAGATGCTACAATAACCCTCTTTACCTTATCATGAATCAAATGATAATCAGAGATCTCTGTAACCGTTCCCTGACTACTACTAGTATCTATAGTAGGAAACTCCACCTCAAACTGAGTTTTCTCTGTTATAGTTTCTATCAGGTTTCTCCATTGATTTTTACTATTCTCCCTCTGAAGAATTTTTCTACCAACCAAGAAGTTATTTTAACCTCATCTCTTCCCCAAAAACTCAATAACAACTTAGCGGTAACTTGCATTTCTATCCCTTGATTTCTGCAAAATTCATTATACTCCTTTGAAACTTTCTCAAGGCATTCATAACGCCTTAAACTCAAATCCCATAGTTCTTCATTGTCATAAAAGCATCCACTAGTCAGCAATGAATGAATAACAATATTTGAACCTTCTAAAATATATAAACCACATATTTTAGACCTTTAGAAATAATCAATTCATCACGCGAAATCTTCAACACTCCATGTTCAACTCTATTACAATAGCCTAGATCATCAAACATACTTATAGATAACAAATTTCGCTTGAGTTATGGAATATACCTCACATTATGAATAAGAATTTCACAATCATCAAACATTTTAAATGTGACTGTACCAATAGCACGAACCTTGCATGCTTTATTATCACCAAGGCGGATTACTCCACCTTCCACCATCTTTAAAGTTTCAAAGTATTTTATTCTGGACATATGTGATAAGAGAAATCTGAGTCAATGACCCAACTATCTTCAGTTTCCAAACTCGACCCTACCAGTGCATCAGCATCCTCATAACTTTCCTCACCCAAGGCAACTGCAGCTTGAACAGAATCTTCATTGACATTTCTCACAGGACAATCCCTTTTAAAGTGACTGATTTTCTAACAATTAAAACATTTTACCCTTGACTTGTCAGACCTCTTTGATTTGGACATCCCTTTACGCTCACCTCCTCCTCTTGACACATTTAAGCCTTCACCACTATCTTCAATCTTCAAATCTTTCGACTTTGAAAATTCTTTGAATTTCACCGTCATCTGGACTTCATCCAAAGTAATAGTATCTTCCTTACTATCTCCAGTTTCCAAACTCGACCCTACTAGTGCATCAGCATCCTCATAACTTTCCTCACCCAAGGCTAGAACAGAATCTTCATTGACATTTCTCACAGGACAATCCCTTTTAAAGTGACCGATTTTCTAACAATTAAAACATTTTACCCTTGACTTGTCAGACCTCTTTGATTTGGACATCCCTTTATGCTCACCTCCTCCTCTTGACACATTTAAGCCTTCACCACTATCTTCAATCTTCAAATCTTTCGACTTTGAAAATTCTTTGAATTTCACCGTCATCTGGACTTCATCCAAAGTAATAGTACCTTCGTTACCATAATAAAGGCATCCTTAAAGTTCTTAAAGGATCTGGATAATGAACTCAACAGGAGCAAAGCCTTGTCCTCATCATTAATCTTCACTTCAATATTCTCAAGATCATCGATAATCTTGTGAAATTCTGTAAGCTGCTCAACTATGGATTTGTTCTCCACCATTCGAGATAAATAGAGTTGTTGTTTCAGATACAACCTGTGAGCCAAAGAGTTTGTCATCTACAATGATTCAAGTTTTTGCCACATAGCAATAGCAGTTTGCTCCCTGGCGACTTCTCTTAGAACTTTATCCCTAAGTCACAAGATAATGGCACTCCTGGTCTTATCCAACATATCGGTCTTTTGTACCTGTGTAAGCTCTGCAGGCATCAATGCTTCACTCTTCAAAGCATTGATACACTTCTCTTGAATTAAAATTGGATGCATCTTAATTTTCCACAACTCGAAGTCAGTGTTATCGGGAAATTTCTCGATCTCCCATCTAACCATGGTGCTCACTTGCAAACAATACCTCTTTGTTCCATGCTCACTGTGCCTCTTATTGTGAATCTTGTTGTAAATTACGACAAAATCAATATCAATTTGTGAGGTATAGAATAGTAGCAACAAAAATAAATGGTCTACAGCAATAATAATTCGTACACAGATAATATAACAGAATAAGGCGGGAAAAAAGTTGAAGGTTTGTTTGTCCAGTACGATCAAACAATCTACTCTGGGGGAGAGAACAACTCTCCAATTCACTAAACCCATAAAGTTGCTACAAAATAGCCTTTGGCTAAAATAGCTATTGTCTTCATGTTCCCAAGAACAACCGTGAAGGCGTCCAAAAATTAACCCTATTTTTTACCCAAGTGTTTCCCATCCTCTCCAACCTTCAATATATGAATAACCCAAACTCAAAGTGTAAACAAGTGTTTCCCAATTCCCCAATTCCCTTAGATAACTCCAAAGGTTTCCCAAAAATCCTTGTCCTTCTAAGGTTTCCCTTCCCAAAAATCCTTGTCTTTCTAAGGTTTCCCTTGAGAATAGCCAAAATCTTATGCTATGCCTTTAAACCCTTGCTCTTCCTTGTTGCTGCAAGCTCTAAGATTGTCACACTTAAATAACAGAAGAGATACATATTTATAATAGCTAAAGTCCAACAAATCCATAACAAATCCCAAAACATATCTCCTTAATTGTTAGAATAAAAGATGTTAGTATAATTTTATAATATCTCTCAAATATTATAAATATCTTATAATATTTTATAATATCTCTTAGACTATTATTAATATATCTTTTAGAATAATATAAATATATATCTTACAATATCTTTTAAAATATTATAAATATTTTATAATATTTTTTATATTAATTTATATAATTTTTAAATTAATATAAAATATTCTAACATTAAAGAATGGGTCAATAAACCGAACTGATTGAATTTGATACCCGTAAATCGCTTAGATCAGATTATTTTTTGACTTTTTGATTTCTAAGAATCTCAAAAACATATTTTCTTTCTCTTCATCAACAAAGAATTTAAGTATAAATAACGATCATTAACAATATAAATTAATGTGAAAAATATGCACAAATTAATTTCAATTGCTCTCTTTCTCTTCTTTGATTTCGATTTCCACCCAATCCTTTCATAGGAATTTTAAAATAGTGATCGATTCTTTAAAATACACAATAGCAATCAAATTAATTTCTTTATCAAAATAATTTTTTAAGTTCAATTAAATTGTTATGAAATACATGCATTACTATTTTTCTTTAAAATAAAATTGTATATTCATTAAAACTCAAGTTTTGTGAATATTATACATTCATGATTATCAAAATTCAAATTTTAAATTCTAACAAACAATACTTGTTTTTGGTTGTAAATCTCAAACTTAACATTATTTATAACTTAACATTACTTAAAATTTATTTAAACTTTTTTTTGCTGCATACCATTTTTCAAAACTTTTACAAATTAATTTTAAATTAAGCAAATCTTGTTTATTTAAAATGACTCGATGTAAGGGATGAGAAATAATATTTAGGATTCAGTCAAGACAATATCGATATTGAAGAAAATTTAGAAATGTTTGAAAGTGAGACGGTGAGGCCTATATGTTTAGTTATAAGTAAAATATAAAATGATTTGTCTTTTCTCAACTAATTTTATAATCCGAATAAATTGAAAGTTTTTGAAAAATATTAGTTATAAACTAACTGAATATGATATTGGAGCCCGTTAGATATTGGGCCAATCTTTAAGATAATAAGAGGGTTCGGATATCAACATCACGAGAAAATAAAAGTTAAAAGAGAAAAAAATAAAACAAAAATTGTTAAATCGTCAACTGCAGGATTCGAACCTGCGCAGGCATAGCCCAACAGATTTCGAGTCTGTCTCCTTAACCACTCGGACAAATTGACGTTTCGATGTTATTCATGCCCGGAATATCAATTTATACTATAAGTACTTTATCCTCCTTTAATAAACGAATATATTGCAATACCACAATCGAAATTATTTACCGTGTGTGTAAAAGATTGCATAGGAATGATATATATAAAAAATAAGTTATACTATATTTAAATAGTATAGTCACTCTTTTACCTTAAATGAATTATTTTAGATGACTTTTCTTTCTTATTTCTTTTAAAGACATGGGGTGATTTATGAAATTTTATTGAAGTTTTATATTGTTTAAGTTTTTTGACTCTGAGATGTATAAATGTGTTCAAACACTCATTTAACATAATATCAAAGTTGGATTAAAAATTATAATGTAGGAATTAAACTAAAACTCATACAAAATATGAAGGTGAAAGTTGAATTTGTATTGGAGTCTCATGTTATTTAAATTTTTGGAAATTTTTCAGGAAATTTTCAACTTGTGTTATAGTTTCACTGTTTAAGTTTTCATTTTTGAATGTTTAAGTTTTTGGAAATTTTCGAATTGTTAGATGTGTAAATACAGTTGAAAACCATCATAACTTATCCAATCACATTTAACACTTCCATTATTTAAAATCTTTATTTTACATTTTCAAAAACTATCAATTTAATCACTTCCAAGTTCATATTTATTTCTTCAATAAAAAGTTTCATATTTATACATTAAACTAGACTTTAATATTCCTAAAATTGACATAATATTATTAATTATGTTTTCTACTAATTCATTAGCCCCATATTATTTGGATGGTGTAAGCTTAATGAAGCATTTGTTCACTTAATTCCTCAAAGAAATGGTTTCTTTCTTGTCAAGCAACAGCAGCTGAAATTCTTAGTAAGTATCTAAATTTGTATTCCTTCTTTATGAAACAACTCAATGTTTTTTACTTTAGCCACCCTTTCTTTTGTTTCTTTCATATCCAAATTATAGAATTACACTTACAAACATAAATTATACACAGCAGTGTTTAACTGAGAAAGTACTACTAACTCATTACAAGTTGCAGTTTTTCAGGAATTATTACAAGACAATAGAAACAAACAGATTCTAAGTCACACATAGCATTGACGCATTTACATTGCCACTAGAAAGTTCATCTGATTCGTCCATGAGGCAATGGTCGACTTTATTTTATTCCACGTTGACATCACTCTTTCCATATCGCAAAATGAATGTTTACCCTTTGCTTCCACCCAAACAGTACTAAGATATGATGCTTTGGTGCAAATTTTGGGTGCATCAGTGCCTTGATAAGCTTTGCAGATATAACTTATGAAGTTTTCAAAATCCTGCAACAAATGAAAGCTGTGAATTCATGTGTTTTCCACGACATTGCGTTGTGAAAATATCAAGCACAGAAATAAGGCGTATGTTAGACTCAGACTAACCTCGTAGAGTGGTTTTCCATCCACAACCACCCATGGAACGTACTCGTGAGGAGGCTGTAGAGCATTTGTTTCATTTGCTAACTTTAGGTCCAACTGCATGAAAATCGTAATAGCTATTTGTGAGATTAAAAAGTTCGGCCAAACAATGGTTTATAGACTCAAAATTGACATTTTCGAGATTATCATAGTGATATAGATTCATGTTAAGAAGCAATAAATTGGCAGATCTATATTATCTTTTTGTACTAGTTGCAAACACTTATCACCAATGCTACACTGCTTTAGAATTCTTTCGGAAATTAAAACCAGAGAAAATTCTCTTATTATACATTATTCTTCTTGGTTCCAGACCCAGTTTCAATTATACTAACCTCGTTTCCGCGTTCACTACGATAACAATCATTGACAGTTGATGAATCCAGACCCAGTTTCTCATAACAAGATTCCCATTCTTTGCGCTTACCCTTAAGCGCAAGATCCTCAATACAATAGATGAAAGAGAAATGCTTGTTCTGCAAAAAGGCCAGAATCATATAAATAAAACACTAATAACAAAGAAAGACATTATAATGAACCAAAAGAAAGATCAGATTAAGAAATCTCTGCAACATTAAAATAACCAGAAAAGGTATTTAAAAGTACTCTTAAACAATTAACTATACATTAGTTTGCATGCAAGAGAAAACATACATAAAGTGACAAAGAACATATTCTAAAATCATTTCCAATATTTATCTGGCCGTGAATACACAATAACCTACTAAAAAAACCTAATTACGCTCTTAAAATAGCTTATCATATAAGTGCTTATGTGGCCGCTTTTTCTATAACAAAAGATAAAATAAATAAAGTCAATCAGTTTTTTATGAGCTATAATATGTTCTCATATGTTCTCCAAATAATAGTCTCACAAGTCCTTGTCACAATAGATAAATTCAAATAAGTTAACCCAAACAAGTCATAAGTTTATAGTTAAATATGTTTGGATTTCATCCCAAAAGCTATCTCAAAGAGCATATTTATATATTCAATAGCCTAAGTAATGTGGAACTCCAAACAAATATGTTTGGTTTAGTTTTTGGAAGAGGCAAAAGCAATTATAGGTGTAGAATTGATTTTAAGGTGTTTGGTTCTTTTAAAATAAAATTAGTATGTGTTTAGTTTGGCGGTAGACATAATTGATTTTGACATAATTGAGTTTGGTAGAATTTATTTTAACGAAATTAAGTTTAGCAAAATTGATTTATGTAAAAGTGAGATGAACAACAAATTTCACTGTAAAAATCAAGTTTAAATTCAAAAGCTACAAATTCCAGCTTTAATCAATTCTAAAGATAGAATCAATTCCACTTTAGAACCAAACACCTCAAAACCACTTTAGAATCAATTCTACACTTTTAGAATTGTTTTTGCCTCTTCCAAAAACCAAACCAAACATGTTATTAATTTTGTATCTAAAATTGATTCTACTTAAAGCTAAAATTTATAGGTTTTGAATTTAAACGCGATTTTTACATTGAGATTTATTGATCATCTCAATTTTGCATAAAGTTATCAAAACATAAACCACCTTACATTCAACTCACTTCTAACCAGAATCAATTTATCAAAATCAATTCATTTAAAATCAATTTTTTCACCGCAGAACCAAATATAACTCAAATACGGGTGTGTTTGGATTGGCGGTGAACAGAATTGATTCTAGTAGAATTGAGTTTAGTAGAATTGAGTTTAGCAGAATTGAGTTTAGCAGAATTGATTTATGTTTGGATATATTTTTATAAAAGTGAGTTGAATAATAAATTACAGTGTAAAAATCATCCAGAATCAATTCTGGAGGCAGAAGCTACAAATTCTAGCTTCAAGTAGAATCAATTCTGGAGACAAAATCAATTCTACTTTTGTCAAACCAAACATCTTAAAATTATCCAGAATTGATTCTACACCTCTAGAATTGCTTTTGGCATTTTCAAAAG
Organism: Vicia villosa; assembly: GCF_029867415.1. Taxonomy (NCBI): domain Eukaryota; kingdom Viridiplantae; phylum Streptophyta; class Magnoliopsida; order Fabales; family Fabaceae; genus Vicia; species Vicia villosa. The sequence goes on from NC_081182.1 coordinate 87,665,185, forward strand.
CCAAACCAAACATGCACCTTCAACACAAATAATTGAGAAAACAATACAAAAAGAAACATGCATGTTAATTTGCACTTAATTTATTCCATAGTTTTCTGCAATAACAAAAGAGGCAAAAAGCAATTGTTTGTTACCAATTGAGGCCAGATATCAATAGCACACGCTTCAACCGTATTCAGCAAACACTCATTTGGACCATGCTGCAATTTTCCATCAATCAACAAGTCAAAATCAAACAATTAACCGATAATTAAATCAAATATATATAGAAAATTGGAGAAGATAGTAGATGGAAAATTACCTGGCAATCAAAGGTTTTGTCACCTTTAAGTCTAGCATTACCCCAAGGAACGAGTTTAAGATCAACGATGGAGAGAAGATCGTGATGGAAGATTTGGGGAAGATAATTGACGATGAAATCGGCGCTGAAAGGGCACAAACTTTCGTAGTATAATTCAAGAGAAACCTTGTTGTTGTGAGATTGTGAAGGAGAAAAGAAGGAAAGGAATAAGATGAGAGAAAGAGAAAAGGTGTTGGAAGAAAGCATGGTTGCTGAATCTCAAAGGAAGTAAAGTAAGTAGTTGAGTTGGATTTAAGAACAATAAAGAAATGAAAGTATGATTTGCATGCGAGGTAGGACCCAGCATTAAACACCTGGACTAGATTTTTTCTTGTTTTGTCGTGTTTATGAGGTGTGAACCACACGAGATACCGTTAGAACAAGTTAATATATTTTATTTTTAGTTTTTATGATATTTTTGCTCAACAGTCCTTTTGGTTCATAAATAAATTTATAAGAGAATGAAAATGATATTTGAATACCTGAGAAATGATGCGCCTATCTTTTTACATACTAGGAACGATTCTTAAAAGAAATCGTGGAATGAGGCGTGAATTGCAGTCAACCATTAGATTACATCTAGATGATCAGCAAAATTCCAACAGGCAGAATTACTTGTTTCATGGAAAATAGAGATCTACATGTTCTGTGCGTTTTATTACTTTTGCTTTACCATTGGGCCTTTTGTCTTGGCCATGTGGCGAGTCTGGCGACCATGAACTGTTGCCTTCTAAGTCCTTTTCTCTACTTTGTAGGAGGATGATTTGTCATACGTGCTCTACCATCATCAAAGCTTGCTTGACTAGAGATCATCAAAGATTTCACTAAACGCTGCTTGACATTAGGTTTTGTCTTGAGATCGGTTTTGACATTTTGATCTCACAAACAAAACATTTTGATCTTGATAGCTGATGAAGACATCACATCATAGTGTTGCGGGGGTAGATTGGGGCGTCGATGAAAGGGTCTTTATGACACAATCAATAATTTAATTCATCAACATCAAAACCATCGTGGTTATCTCTCCGTTGCAGACAAATGTATTTGTAAGCACATAGATCTACATCCAAGACTCGAAACATCAAGACTAATCATGTTAGGTCTGATTTCTTTAAGGTAAACCTCTAGATTCTTTGAGACATATTATGATAGCGTGAAGCATTTCAAGGATCGCTAATTTCTGGTTACTCTCTTTAATAAAGAAGCTCATCTAAAGATATGTAAAATAGAACTTGGGCCCTTATATATGTGTACAAATTTATTTTGCAAGTTTTTGAGTCAGAATCATTTCTTGACAGGGAATAAGTCTTATGTTTACATAGAGGATGACCTATGCCAAAAAGAGCTATACTTGAAGAAGCAGTTGGTGGCCTTTTACAAGGAGCTTGATTATGTCGACGATATCACTCATCCTCTTGCAGCATCAATGAAACATATGAAAAAGGTTCATTAAGACCTGATGGTTGGGGATGTTAGAACTGAGAGGAAACCTATATCTGGTAAATGATATAGAAATCGTACTCCTCTTCACTTTGCTTGAATAATTCCTTTTTTGAAGTCTCCTTTATTAGTTATGTAGATATGATGAAGAGTGAGAAAACAATGGACAGATGAAAAAGGATTTTTCATATACCTATCCCCTGAGGGCATTTCAAATACTCTGTCTACTGAGGGAGCTTCTACTTCTAAAAATTGTATCAGACCGGTTGGTCGTTCCCCAACACAAGTGGAAGTCGCTTGGGCCGTGATGGGTTGTGCTCTAAACTCGTTGCAGCCTAAGGGTAGGGAAATTATGGTTCCCAACTGTGAACTTCAAGGATATTGGTTAGAAAGGTCGTTTATTAAGCGTCCCCAACTAAGGTTCGTTTTGGAGCATGTATCGCCTCCAATTAGGTTGCCTCACATGCTGCTGGCTTGCTTAGCCCAAGGACGTTTAGGGAGTTTCAATTTCTATCTCCGACGAAGATTATTCTTATTTCTCAAAAAAGTCTAAATAAACTTGCATGGGGGAGTTATCGGATTTGGCATATCACACTTTTCTGGCATCTATCGTCTTGGCCTTTTGTAACGCCCTAGATTGCTTTCGGGATGATCGACTAACCCCACAAACCAACACGGGTCCTTTCAGCATGCTTTGACCTCACTCGCACGCTTTCCGGGAAACTTCCCAGAAGGTCACCCATCCTTAAATTGCTCCAAGTCAAGCACGCTTAACTGTGGAGTTCTTATGGAATGGGCTACCGAAAAGAAGATGCATCTTGTTGGTATAGGTAGTACCCATCAATTCTTATAAGCTTTCCTTCAACCATGCAGTCCCATACCTGCACAGCATCAGGATCTCTCTCATTCCGATGTGGCGACCACTCCTTGCCATATTCGGCCTCGAGTGTTCCATGCGGTGTAACCACCCCTCGCCTTCTTCGGCCTCGGGTGTTACACCTTTGTAGTTGTCAGGCAAGGGGAGTCTTCCTTCCCAACCGTCTTTAGAAGAAGAAGGAGATGCTCAAAGGGAAATTCAATGTCCTTACCGTTTGTTAGGCAAGTGATTTCAAACACAACAGGGGATGTTCTGGTATTCAAAATTCGTGATTAAATTTAAAGTTTTGTTACTTAAAAAATGAATTGTGTTAGTATTTTTTTTAAAATCTGAGTAAAACGAATAGCGGAAAATAAAAATGGTAACTTAAATAGAAAAAAATTAAGAGATAAGGTTTTACAAAGATGGCACCAGTGATTTATCCATGTTCGACCCAACATTGGCCTACTCTTGTCCCCAAGAGATCTTCTTGAGATTTTGACTATAAACTTTATCTTTTACAGGTTATGCCCATGAACCTTCGATACAAATAGATCTAGAGATTTTACAATGGCTTATCCCCAACCAAAAAGAAAGCTTTTACCTAGGTTGAGCTAAAGAATCGATTATATGACCTACATAATCAATAATTTGAGCCCACTTTGGAAAGCTTTGATAAAGATCCATTAGCAATCATTAGGACATTGTCATAATATATTATATAATCGATTTTTATTCTTTCAATAGATTGGCTATAGGACCCAATTGATTAGATAGTTCAAAAAAGCTTTAAATGAAACTGATAGTTTCCTTATCAACTGGATAAGGTTTGCAAACATTTTTTAGGTGTTTTGTTAGTTAAGAAAGATGTTTAAAAAGTCTTTTAAGTCCTTGTGTGAGAGTTATCTTAGTATCTTAGGAGTTATTATCCTACTTTCACAAGGCTTTGGTCACTCTGACAGACACGATCAAACGGGCTTTCACACTTCCTCTATTTCACAACTTCGAGGCTTTCAAGATTATTTGTCAGATACATCGATCACATAGTCTCTTACTTGATGAGGCTTGAGATGTCTTCAAGTTCGGTCACCATCATCAAAGAGCTGGAAAATCATTACCACTGAGTTTAGTAATCATTGGTGTTATCATCATCAAAACTTTAGGAAGGTTCTCAGCAGGATCATCAATTGCATACATGTAAGCACATAAATCCACATTGTAAGGGAAAATAGTTGTTTAGAACATATTCAGGCATAAAATTCCCCATTTGCGTGTATATAGGTTATTGTGGAACCTATCGGATATTTCAACACTTTGATTGAGAAGGTGAAGCCATTTGCTCAAGAAGTGATTGGGATATGCAAAATTATTAGAAGAGAGTTACTCTATTACTCGGGATTCTTTCAAGAGTGCCTTAAGCAGGTGGATCCTTTTTATCCCATTGGGTCGATCTCTCGAGACTAATTTCGTCTTAACCATGCAATTGAATACGATAAAGTGGTTTCCTTGGTGGATTATCTAGATAGTTTTTTTAATTGACCATTATGCTGGTACCCAACATGTGGCTTTATTGTTCCTGTCTTGCAATGTATATTTCAATTTTATTACTTACCATTGTTTTTACCTACTTAAGCGATATTGCTTTTGGTCCCGAGTTCGTTCCTCTAGGACACCTTGTCCTCTAAGATCATGCTTGAAGTTTTATTTGAAATATATAGGGACCATGCCCAACCAAGGGTCGATACACTTCTCTGCCCCAAGGTGAAAACATGATTTATGCTCGACATATTATGAACTCTCCGCTGCCTCTAGAGTGGTTAGCTACCAAGAGAGGGGTGATTCTGTATTTGCCACTTTGTGGCCCGCTTTCTTTGTGTGTGTGTGTGTGTTGGCACTGTCGATAATCCTTCTGGGAGGTCAGTCTTTCCGGTGTTGGACGAGAGGATATGCAACTTTTTTGACGACTGCACGGTTCCGTTCTATGAGTGTTTGTTCACAAGAATAGGATTCTGACTGTCTTTTTCTGAATTTTAGGTAGCAGTCCTAAAACATTTAAAAGTTGTTCCTTCCTAGATTCATCCGAGATCTTTGATGTATATACGGGAATTTCAATTGTGTCGACACATATTTCCTTGGATAACTTCCGTAATCAGGGACTCATTTACTTTTATTCGGTCCACCAGTGGTTCTACTCCTTTACTCAAGATTTGGGCTATTTTTTGTGACGGTTTTTATTGGTGAAGCCCATTACTTTCACGACTCTCTTTTTTTTTTCTTCTACGACACAAGAAACTTGATATTTTTACTCTTTTTTTCTTATCCACTCTCTTAGAAATAGTTTCATGTGATTAAAACTATTTTTGTGTTGAACGAGCGAAATACTAAAGTAAGAGTTATGAAATTATTGTTTCAATTAGATTGTGTTATAATTGTAACTCAAGAGTATCATTCTCTCGTAACATTGATGTTGCTTGCAAATAAGAAGATTTCGTAAGTTTGGTGTAAGAAGGTTTTGTATTAAACCCGAAATAAAAGCTTAAGTTGATAAATGAACTCTCAATGGGCAATCCTTAGAAACTAAAGTAGACTGTATGGTTTAAGGTCAAATTAGTATAAATTCTAGTGTGCACTTTCCTACCGGTTCGCTTTTACTTTCCTTTTTTATTTATTTTTTTACGTTTAAATCTCTGTTTCATCTCTCTTCTTAAAATTGATCAAGTAAAATCGATTATTTTTCATTGAAAAAATTTAAAAACCATTTTTCACAATTCATTCTTCCTCGTCCTCATGTCTTTGAATTCACTTGATAACAATGTACAGTGATGGTGAAGTAAAATTTGATTAGGCTAAAAAATTTGTTGCCAAAACTAACTATAGTCTATAGTTACTGATAATTTTTTTTATACAATATTTTTAATTTTTAATTATAGACAATATGAATTAGAGTCTGGCAATTTGATATATTTCAATCATACTATTAATTATTATATCTAAAATATTAAAAAAAATTATAATTGAAATTGAACCAATTTATTTTACGGACACATATCTCACAAGACCGGCACACTTGGTGTGGGTTTTTTTTTTTTTTTGGCAAGATGTGATGTGAAGGGGTTATACTATATCTCCCATAGATGTAGATGAATTAGGTATGTGAACCAAATAACATTGCACAATTAATAGCAAATTGTTGAATCTAACCATATAGCAAGCTTTGATTTGATGGTTGGGAACTTGGAAGATTTATGATTTAATTTCAACTCATTGTAGTTCTACAACACTACTAATTTTATTAGAATATTTTTTGACAAGTAATCTAATAGCTGAAAGTTCAACCTTTAAAGATATTAACAATTCTAAAGACAAAATCAAGTTTAATCTAAATATCAATTTTTGTAAAAGATGTAACCAAATGTATACATAAAGCTAAGAAAGAACTACTAACTGGTAACAAGTTCTTATTACAGAATGTTCTTATTCTAAGTCACACAGCATTGACATGTTTAAATTGCACCTGCAAGATTCATCCATGAGGCAACGGTTGACCTTATTTTATTCCATGTTGGCATTACTTTTTCCATAACACAAAATGAATGCTTTGCTTTTGCTTCCCCTTCTCCAACATTACTGATGTATGATGTTTGGGCGCAGCTTTTCGGTGCATCAGTGCCTTTATAAGCCTTACAGATATAACTTATGAAGTCCCTATAATCCTGCAGCAAGAGCAAAAGAAATTTGCAAATTCATGAGTTCCGGGACTTAAAACGTTCACACTTTATCATTTGCCTTGGACCTCCGTATGTGTTGGGCCGGCCCTGATTAGAGATATAAAATTTCTGTGTTGGACCGGCCTGGCCCTGATTAGAGGTATAACATTTTGAAAATTTAAAACCAGGTATAAGTTAAGCTGGAAACTGAATTGCGAGACTTACATCATAGAGAGGTTCTCCATCGACAACTACCCATGGAACGTAAGTGTGAGGAGGCTGTAGAGCATTTGTTTCATCTGCATGCTTTAGATGCAACTGCATAGATGATATTCGTTACGTGTGAGAGAGAAAATCGGCCAAACAATTGTATATAGACTCAAAAGCTTATCTGTCATATGACTCTGATCATCTCTATTTACCATCAAGATAGACTTTGTTATCATTTTTCGTAAATACTGAAAAGGACTTTTCAAGATTATCATGAAAAAAGAGTCGGGTTATCACACGGATTTGGAATTACGAGGAAAATCAAAACCAGAGGAAGTTCAGTTATGCAGGCTTTAGAATTGGATTAAATGCTACTTCATTAACTAGGCATGATTTGCAGTAGACAAAGCATCATAATGCTAGATAAAAGCATTGTCACTAGCAAAAGATTAACTGTCACAATTTTGCTTGAGATGGTAATTGTTCCTGAAAAAATTTCAATAGTGACATATAGACTTAACTTTGTTACTGTGTGTGGATAACATTTTGGCGAGAACGTGGTCTTTCAAGGACAAAAGCTAAGTGCGAGTTTGGAAATGATGTATATCACCGCTACCGCACGTTTAAACCTTCTCCAAGGTGACTTTTCAGAAGCTACAAAGGGTAGCTTTTATACAACGTGCGGTCACACCGTGAAAAACTGAAAATACCAAACATAGGCTAAATCAGAGAAAAAAACTAACCTCTTTTCCATGCTCACTGCGATAACAATCATTGACAGCTGATGAATCCAGACCCAGTTTCTCATAACAAGATTCCCACTCTGTGCGCCTACCCTGATGCGCCAGATTCTCAACACAATATATGAAAGGAAAATGCTTGTTCTGTAAAAAGGCAAGAACCTTATAAGTAATATACTCATAACAATGAAATACATGCAAAGCACTGATATAATGAACCAAAAGTAAGATCAGATAAAGATATCTATAACATTAAACAAAAGTAATACTATTTGTCATATTAATCCTCATCCTAATTATAAAAAGTTCCCTTCATTTCAGAAAGCAACATGCATGTTAATTTCCAGTAAGCTATAAAGAAAATTGCTTTTGAGAAAATTGATTAGATGAAATCAATTCGGGCTAAAAGTGAGTGAAAGTTAAAGTGATTCATCTGAAGATAAATTTTGCAAAAGTGAATTGAACATAAAATTTCACTGTAAAAATAATGTTTAGACTCAAAAACTATCAATCCTAGCTTCCTCGAAAGCATAATCAATTCTAGTCGAAAACAATCAAACATATTAAAATCAATTCGAACACGTTCAAAATCAATTATGATGCTCCAAACTGAAACTAAACATTCACTTAATTTATATTATAGTTTTCTCAAATATTTCCAAAGGGACAAACAAATTATTACCGGTTGAGGCCAGGTATCAATAGCACATCCTTCAACAGTGTCTAGCAAGCACTCATCTTCACCATGCTGCAATTTTCATCGATCATCAATCACCAAACTCAAACTAATCAATCAATTAACAAATTTCATGCATAACTATAATCTAGAGTATAATCAAACAAGATTAAAAATTACCTGGCAAACAATAGTAGAGTTATCTCTGAGTTTAGCATTACCCCAAGGAACAAGCTTAAGGTCAACAATGGATAAAAGGTCCTCCTGTTCGAAGATTTGAGGAAGATAATTAACGATGAAATTGGCGCAGTAAGGGCACAAACTTTCATAGTATAATTCAAGAGAAACCTTGTTGTGAGATTGTGAGGGAGAGAAGAAGGAAGAGAAAGATAGGAATAAGATGAGAGAAAGAGACAAAGTGTTAGGAGAAACCATGGTTGCTGAATCTCAAAGTAGTACTATGTTTATGTTTTTTATATTGGAGTATTGAATTTCTGTCTTGACTTGATCCATATTACGTGTCAAAGAATTTGGTCCATATTGAGGGTGGATACAATTTAATATTTTTTGGGATCTATTTGGTCCACATGATGTGAAACTAAAATTATTTTGTTAAAAAATGAAATTATACATTGAATAATATGCCCTTTTTATATTAAAATTAGTGTAATAAAGTTTCGTTCATGAGATATTTATTGGCTTTCAGATTTTTTTATAAAAGTTTTGTAATTTTGCAATAAGTTTTTTTTTATTTATCACCACCGATATAGTCCTATTCGAAGATCAGTTTTAGCATCAAGTGGATCCAACTCTTTTTCAATTATAGTTGCGGGGATCGAATTGTGGTGTTCCCTACCAAGTTCAGTGTCAACCACCCTAATAAGTTTTTAGTTATTATGTAATATTGTTCTATATAAGATAATAGAAATGTCAACATTTGGAGAATTTTGGATAAGAGCGACATATTTAAGGGTGTTTAAAACGGAACCAATTCAATAAAAAAATTGTAAATCAAATTAAATAGAAATTACAAAAAAATGGCATTTGGTTCGAATACGGTTGGATTATTTTTTTAACAAAATTGTGTGGTTCTGTTTGGTTTGCGGTTTGTATTTTACAAGTCGAACTAAATCAAACTAAGACGCATTAAATTACAACAAAAATTTCACTTATCTCACATCCAACCCAAAATTCAAACTTATTACATCTTAACTTTATAATTACAAACGATTTTCTCTTACTCGCACTTAGAGTTTCAGTTTCAACCTTCTCAAATCTCTCTTAGTAGTATCACACATATTTTTCATCTTCTTTGCCATGTATGTCGTGTCTCTTCAACTATAATATCTCCCCTCTTATGTTCTTTCTTTTTCATCTTCTCATATTGAATTAGAAGTTTTTGGCTAAATATGATGAGTGTTGTTGTTATTTGGCTAAATATGTATGACTCAATAAAAATCTTGTAAGAAATCAAACCAAATTAAAATGCATTGGTTTGGTATGGGTTGGTTCAGTTTTATATCTAAAAGCTAACCGAACTAAACCGGATCATATATTGAAGTCCTTGATAATTCAAATGCATTGTGGAAGCTTTTGAGACCGTTTTATGAAAAATAGCTTATTTGAAAAGCACTTCTGAAAATCTAGAAATTCAAAGCTGCGAAGGGGAAATCGATTACCCCTATATAAAAAATCGATTTCCTGAGACTTGAAGTGAACCTTAAAATCTAATTGATCTATATTTTATTCAAGTTGATTTCATGTGATGAATTCTTGTGAAATATTTGTCATTTTTCTATCCAGATTATAGAAAATAATTATGGTATTTTCTTTTGTGTTAAAATTGTTAAGCATGTTGTATGTTCTTAATTAACTTTACCATGTTAAAACATCATGATTGTCTTGGTGATTTCTTGCGTGTTTCGTTTTAATACACAAATATTTAAAGGGTTAAATAAATTTTTGGTTCCTATAAATATTGCAGTTTTCATTTTTAGTCCCTCTCTGTCCCTGCTTTTAGGCAACGGATTTTACGAAAAAAACCGTTGTCAAAACCAGCTAAAACCGTTACCAAAACCTAGGAGAGACTAAAAATGAAACTGCAATATTTATATGGATCAAAAACTTATTTAACTCATATTTAAACTATGTGAGATTTTTTGTGAAATACATATATTTTGATGTTATATGTAATTTTGAAGTTCATAATTTAAAGTTTGTATGTTTCTGTTAGGCCCAATAGAAATAAAAAGAAATCTGGTTGGCTTAAAGACTTTATAATATAGTGGTGTTATTAGTAATATTGATGTATCTTTTAGTTTCCTTCAAAAGAGGCCCACGGCCCAATTTTATCTTAACCCTAGCAGTATTTAAAGCTACTTGTATTTGCTGTTAGAACTCAATGAAGAAAAGTTGTTTTTAATATTTGTATCCTTTTATGCATTCTAGATCTAGTTTTAGTTAGGGTAGCCTATCATTGGTGCTCTCATCCTTGATCCTCTTCCCCTCCCACCATGCCTCCTAAACCAACCAATCCACCAAACAAAGACATTATTGATGATGCCATAGCTGTTGCGGTGCAAACCTCGCAGCAACACTTGAATTCTGCGATGTTAGAAACACAGCAGCAAATGGATGAACGTTTTCACCTCACCCATGAAGAATTGTGGCAGCTTCGGTCACGCATGGATAGTGAATCGCAGCTGGAAACTCAGCGATATGATTCCCTTGTAGCACTGCTACAGTCGTTGCAACTACAGCGAGAACCCCTTCTGCTACAGGACAATCTACTGCCCATTCTTCAGGTATTACCCATTCCATCTCTTCCCCACAAAATGTTCCAACAGTTCCTAGTTCTAGTATTACTACTCCTGTTCATACACCTATCCATCACACACCAACACACACATTTGCTGCCACACCAACTACTATCCCAAATCAACCACCTTACCTCACAGCCGCTCCACCCCCACCCCCCTTTCCACCGTATTCACCTTTTCTGCACCCACCCCACTCATTTTCCCTAAATCAGCCCCCCCACACCCAAATACCCTCTCATATGCAGTACCAACAGTTATCAAATATCCCTCCCTTACCCACTTTTCGTTCACCTAAACTTGAGCTGGCTCTTTTTGATGGCACAAAACCACTAGAATGGTTATTCCAAGCTGATCAATTTTTTGGATTTTATAATTTACCGCCAGAAAATAGATTATCTATGATTTCCTTTCATATGAAGGGAGATGCTTTGGGCTGGTTTAAGTGGATGCACCAGAATCATTTATTGACTGATTGGTTTTCGTTTACAAAAGCCCTTGAGTTACGTTTTGGTCCTTCTACGTTTGAAAACCATCAAGCTGAATTATTCAAATTAAAACAAGATGGGTCTGTTGTGGAGTATCAAACTAAGTTTGAAAAATTGGGAAATCAAGTTGTGGGTTTACCACCTGAAGCTATATTAAATTGTTTTATTTCTGGGTTGTCTTCGGATATTCGCCATGAATTAGCAATTTTGAAACTAGTGAATATATCTCAAGCCATTGGCCTTGCAAAGCTGATTGAGTCTAAGTTGAAAGAAACTAAACCCAAACTGTCTAAACCCTTTGCAGCCCCCTACGCAAAAACCAACACTTACACCCCATATTCCCCACAAACCAAATCCTCTCCAACCCTCACTACAGCAAACCACCTGGTACCGAAACAACCTCCTAACCCCCAAAACCAACGTTTACCTATCAAGCGTTTGTCCTCATCTCAATTACAAGAACGCAGAGCTCAAGGCCTATGTTTTAATTGTGACGAAAAATTTGTTGTTGGTTATAAATGTTCAACCAACAGGTTTCTCTTACTTTTAGCTGAAGATGATATAGATGACACTAATGAGGAATGCGAACCTACTGCCCAACAGCAAGAGCAAAATCTGGGTGACACCTATTTTCAGCTATCTACACATGCTGCCACAGGGCAGTTTTCCCCCCAAACACTCAAGTTCAAAGGACAAATTGGTGGGCTTTCCGTCATGGTTCTGGTGGACACGGGCAGTACCCACAATATCTTACAACCTAGAATTGCCCATCATCTCAATCTGCCCACAACACCTATAACTCAATTCTCAGTAATGGTAGGGAATGGATCCCATATCCAATGTGAAGGAATTTGTGAGGATGTCCAAATTGTCTTACAAAATAAACCTTTCACCCTCCCCTTTTACTTACTTCCCATAGAAGGGGCAGATGTTGTTCTCGGAATGGCTTGGTTGAGATCATTGGGGCCCATCCAGGTTGACTTCTCGTTACCCTCTATCACCTTTACCCACCAAGAAAAACCTATTACCTTAAAAGGTGATCCTTCTCAACAACCAACATTTTCTAGCTTTCACCAATTGTGTCACCTTATCCATACCAACTCTATCGCCTCTTTCCATTTAATGATCTGCCAGGCAGTCCCTCCTCCATCCCAACCAAAACTCCCTACCTCATCCCCCTTAGACAGTTTACCTCCTTATCTGCACCATGCTATTACCAAACTCATTCATCAATATGAAACCATTTTCCAGATCCCAACATCCTTACCACCAATCAGACCCCATGACCACCATATCCCCCTTCTCCCAAACACCCCCCCAATCAACGTCAAACCTTACCGTTACCCTCATTCTCAAAAAGATGCTATGACTTCAATAATACAGGAAATGCTACTAAATGGAACAATTATACCCAGCAACAGCCCCTTTTCCTCACCCGTCATTTTAGTCAAAAAGAAGGATGGGACATGGCGATTTTGTGTGGATTACCGTGCCCTCAATGCAGTCACCATAAAAGATAAATTCCCAATACCCACCATAGATGAACTATTAGACGAACTAGGTTCAGCCACCATTTTTACCAAGATAGACCTACGTTATGGCTATCACCAGATCCGGCTTGCATCGGAGGATACATACAAAACAGCTTTTCGCACTTTCGACGGGCATTATGAATTCCTAGTAATGCCCTTCGGTCTCACAAACGCACCTTCTACTTTTCAATCAGCGATGAACGATCTATTACGACCACACCTACGGCGGTTTGTCTTAGTTTTCTTTGATGACATTCTAGTTTACAGCAATAATTTCACTGATCATTTATACCACTTACAGGTTGTTTTTGACTTACTTCAAAATCATTCTTTTTTTGTGAAAGTGTCCAAGTGTGTTTTTGCAGCTGATAAAATTGACTATCTAGGCCATGTAATTTCTAAAGAGGGTGTTGCCCCTGATCCTGAAAAGGTGAAGGCCATTTTCGATTGGCCCCACCGCGTTCACTCACGACTCTCCGTGGATTTTTAGGGCTCACCGGGTTTTATAGACGTTTTGTTAGGAACTACGCCACACTCGCCGCTCCGCTCACCGACCTGTTGCGTTCCACTAAATTGAAATGGAGTATAGAGGCTGAAGTTGCCTTTACAGAATTGAAAAAGAAAATGACCTACATGCCGGTCTTGGTACTACCAGATTTTACAAAAACCTTTGTGATTGAAACAGACGCATCTGGAGTCGCCATTGGTGTTGTGTTATCTCAAGACTCTCATCCCATCGCATTCTTCAGCAGAAAAATGTGCGGATGCATGCAATCAGCATCAGTCTATGTTCGGGAAATGTTTGCTATCACCGAGGCTGTCAAAAAATGGAGGCAATATATCATTGGTCAGAAATTTCACATTTATACTGATCAAAAGAGTCTCAGAAACTTGTTGTTACAAAAGATCCAAACACCAGAACAACAAAAGTGGGCAACAAAACTTCAGGGTTTTAATTTTGAGATCTTTTACAAACCTGGAAAGTCGAATGTCGTGGCAGACGCCTTGAGTAGAAAATTCGAAGCCGACCAACCACAACTCTTATCTCTGTCCTCTCCAGTTTCGGATCTACTTCAAACTCTCCGCCAGTTCTATAAATATGATAGTCTGGGTCAGGCCCTGATTCAACAGCATACAATCAATACATCAGAGAGAAATCATTACAAGTTTTCCAAGGGCCTTCTGTACTACAAGGACAGAATTTTCGCACCTGATATAAACCAACTCTGCAAGAACATACTTCATGAATACCACGCGAAGTCCTCAGCTGGACACTCTGGGGTTCGAGCCACTCTAGCACGTCTGGTTTCATCTTTTAGTTGGCCAGGAGTTCACCTCGCAGTGAAACAGATGATTAAACACTGTGACATTTGCCAGCATAATAAATACGTGACTCAAAAGAAAAAAGGGCTCTTGCAACCTTTACCTGTTCCAAACAAAATCTGGGAGGACCTCTCAATGGACTTCATCACGCATCTTCCCAACTCCTTTGGACACACTACTGTTTGGGTCATTTATGATCGCTTGACAAAATTTGTCCACTTCATAGCTTTACCTTCAAAGTTCTCAGCAAAAGATTTAGCCTCCTGATTTACTGTCGAAGTGTTTCGCCTTCACGGAATACCGAAATCAATCGTCTCCGACCGTGATTCATTATTCCTCAGCACCTTCTGGAAAGAGTTCTTCAAGCTCCAGGGTACTAAATTAAAATACAGCTCTTCTTATCATCCCGAAACTGATGGACAGACAGAAGTAGTAAATCGGTCACTGGAAACATACCTTAGGTGTTTTGCCAACGATCACCCCCGTCACTGGTATAAATTCTTACACCTTGCAGAGTACTGGTATAACACATCCTTCCACACAGCCATCCAAATGACCCCGTTTAGAGCGCTTTATGGTCGAGATCCACCGTCCATACCGGACTACGTCAATGGCACCACCACAGAAAACGTCGTAGATCTGTCACTACAACAAAGAGATCAGGTTATTTCAGAACTAAAGGCCAACTTAATAAAAAGTAGAGTTCAGATGGAAAAGCAAGCCAACACTGCTCGAGTGGAGTTTACCTTTAACGTGGGTGATATGGTTTTGTTGAAGCTCCAACCGTATCGCCAAACGACCGTTTCCAAACGTACTTCGCAGAAGCTTTCTCAACGTTTTTTTGGCCCTTACAGAGTGATAAAACGCATTGGCCAAGTCGCTTATATGCTAGATCTGCCTTCTTCATCTCGGATACACCCAGTGGTGCATGTTTCGTTGTTGAGACCTTACTATGAAGAGGAAACAACTACAACACCCAGGCACCCATCGTTTCCGTTTTCTATCCCTTACCATGAAGATCCAGATAACCAACAGTTGTTGCTTGAAGAAGATGATTCAAAGCTTTTGTGTGAAAAAAAGAAGCAAGGAAAATTTGGAGTTGAAATGGGAACTGGAATGACGAATGTTTTGAACGAAAAAAAAAAAAGAGAGGAAGATTTTGAGAAGACTTGGCAAGGCAGAAAACAAAATGAAAGTGCAAGTGTAACCCAAACCCTAAGTACTTCCCCACCTGTACTTCAAGGTTCCCAACGTAACTTTTCGGTGCCCCATGCGATCAAAGCCACGCGTCCCAATTTGATTTCATCACAACCACACACGCGTCCCCACAGCTGTACTCCATTACCATTTGGGCAATCTTCCACGCCATCCCACGTGACCGCCTGGAAACACGGTATTCCCATTGCTCAAGACAGATTTTCTTCATCCTTATCTCCTTATCTTCAATCCCAGCCACAGATCCGAATTCCCTTATCTCTTCCCAATATTCCATCTACTTACCCTTCTACGGTCCAACCACCATCTGCCACGTCTCCCTTAAGCTCCCCAACAGTTACTTCACTTTTGGATCAACATTCTGCACTTCCCCACATTCAGCCCAACGTTGTGGATTCCAAACTGAACCTTGAGGACAAGGTTCCTCATGGGCCCGGGAGTATTGTTAGGCCCAATAGAAATAAAAAGAAATGTTTGGCTTAAAGACTTTATAATATAGTGGTGTTATTAGTAATATTGTTGTATCTTTTACTTTCCTTCAAAAGAGGCCCACGACCCAATTTTATCTTAACCCTAGCAGTATTTAAAGCTACTTGTATTTGCTGTTAGAACTCAATGAAGAAAAGTTGTTTTTAATATTTGTATCCTTTTATACATTCTAGATCTAGTTTTAGTTAGGGTATCAGTTTCTCATTGGAGTTAGTATAGTTATGTGAGCTTACTTGAGTCTCACCTAATATGTATTCATGAGATCTACCGAGTATTCTTGATTTTATTATAATTTTAGTTTATTATAGTAAGTTTTAGATAATACAGAGTGAGATTCCTAAACACATAATTACGAGACACAAAAATTAGACGAATAATACATCTGAATTTTAAGTTTAGAGATATGCGATTTTTATCTTTTGAGTAAATAAAAATATAAAATATTGAGCAATACACATATGAAGTTGGTATATAATGTTTAGAATACATGATCTGACCAAATATGAATACATTAACGTAAGTAGATACAACTGCGTGCAATTTCTTTGTTTATAATGGATAAAATAAGTAGATGATATGAATTGATGTGTTATAACTTGATAGAAAATTATGCCACTAGATTCTTGTTTCTTTATATATATATATATATATATATATATATATATATATATATATATATATATATATATATATATATATATATATATATATATATATATATATATAAATAAAGTGAGAATGTGTAAGTTATATGAGAATGTGAGAATGAATTTGAACCATTAGATTTTAAAATAAATTAATTGTAGAGATTATATGTTTTTTTTCTCTCTCCTTCATCATTTATTTTAACAATAGAGGAGAAAGAAAAAAAAATGACCCATAATTTTAGTCATTTATAAAAATGTGATTATCACATAAAAATGATGTTTATATTAATATTTACAATATAAAGTGATCATATGATATTATATTTAAGTATTACCAATAGGTAGTGTATCATCTATAATATAAGAAAATTGTATGTTCTGCCAATTACAATTTTACCCTGCTGCTCATATTGCTAGCCACGTGGATGGTCTAAGCTTTCTTCAATTGTTTTTTTTTCATTTGGTTGCAAAGCTGATGGATTTTAAAAAATAAACAATATTATATCATTTAACTTTCTGATAGAAAAGCAATTGAAGAACTTTTTATCAAATCTTATGATTTGATATAATATTGTTTATTTTTTAAAATTCATCAGCTTTGCACCTCAAATCTTTTACTGAACCACTTTTTATGCTCCCACAACTTCTTCCACTTTTCATGCCCCAATCACTTCTTCTACACGTTCTCTCTCTTCCCCCTTCTTCTTTCTTCTTTGTTCCTCTACCTTTTTCATCTTCTCTTCTTTTTCTCTCTTATGCTTCCTCTCTCTTATGCTTCCTCTCTCTTATTCTTCTTCTTTCTTCTCTCTTCCTTTTCTTCAACAAAAATGATAATTTTATCCTTCTTTACTTAGATCTACGAAACACCGATAATTATGTTGTTGATTATATTTGTTGTTGTTATTGTAGGTTTCGATAAAATGCGGATCTCCTTTTTACTTTTGATTTTTGTTCAGATTCTCCTTTCATTTACTCCTATTTTGTTTGTATGGTGTTATTTGTTGTTGTTGTTGTGAGAGTTGTTTCTGTCAATAATGTGCTTTCAAAATATAGAATGCACCTTGTCTGCATCGTGTTCGATGAAAGTCCCAAATCAATCTCTTTGTTATTTTTTCTATTTCAGATTTGTGTGGATTTAATTTGTTGCTCTTATTTTGCAGCAAGTATGTATGAGATTTAAAGAGATCTACCATTTTTATAAGAGATCTACCAATTTTTTACCTTCAGATCTATCGGGTGAAAGGAAACAGAGAAATATCTTAAGGTGAATTTTAAATTTTTTACATGTTTGGTTTTTATTTTAGTTTCTTTTGAAGTTTTACGAATATGTGATTTTACACCTTTTTATCTCATTCTATAAAAAAAAAAGGTTGAGTTTTTACTATTTTTGTTCCATCAATCATGTAAAAATTAAAATTTTAAGTTGTTTGGTTCTTTTCATTAATATTTTTTACTATTTTTTCATAAACAACTTTGTGCAACATCTATTTCATTATTGTTGAAAAAATAATTTATGCTTTTGGAACTATTTTTTTCATCAATTTTTTCATTAGGTTTCATGTTTTTAAAATCATGTTCGTGGTGCTTTTATATTTTTCTGACAGATTTTTTGTGGAATGGAGAAAAAAGAAGATTTTGTTGGGGACTAAAGCTTTGGCGGCTTAAATTGATTAGAAAATTTGGTCTGTATTTAATTGTAATTGACTATTAATAAAGATGTCATATATAATCAATAATATTAAATTTTAAAAAGAATGATGACTTTCAATGATGGTTTCAATAAGTAATTATTAATGTATGTATAATTGATGCAAATACAAAAAATTGCATGAAAAATTATATCTTAGTTTTATTATGATTTTAATTATTTATATTAATAATTTAGTTTCTCTTTCTCATTTTAAAATTAGATTTTAATTTATTTTTAATAGTTACAAAAAATTAATATTTATTTTATTTTTAATTCAATTAAAATGGAAGGTGGTGATACACGATGAGAAATGAACTAATGAAGTAGTACTTGATAATGAACTTTATTTTCTTCAATTTCATTTCAGTCACAATTTCTTCTTAGTCTTGTATCTCCACGTCTTTTGAGGCGTATTGAACAGGAATAGTCGGCTGATGTTGATATATGCATGTGATCCGATGTGGCATAATAGTAGGTAGTTTTTGAAGAAAGTAGGTGGTTGTATTGTCATATTTTTTTTTCCAACCAAGTTTATTAACACTACAATATGAAGTAAGTAGTGTTGATTTTACCAATAAAATTAACTAAATATTATAAATATTGAAAATGTAATTATTTATATATTTTATACAATAAACTTTTATGTATTGATAGTACTATACCAACTCAATCACACTCAAATCTAAATAATTATTTTTCTTTTTTCAAATTTTTCTTTAGGCGTCATTACATTAAAAACACAACACTAATATATTATTTTATTTTTTCTTGTAATATAAGCTATTAATTAAATACTAATTTTTAAGTACTTTGATTTTTTTTTTCTTTCAAAATTTATGTATTTTAAACAAAAAAAATTGTAATGGCAGGAACGATAAAATATAAAAAGATTCATGTTTTTATTTATCTATGTTTTAATAGAATTAAATAGAATTTAAAGAAGAAGAAAAAATAATAAGAGTAGAATAAGAATAAATCAAATTAAATCTATCATATCTAATGACTTTTAGTTTATTTTATTATTTCTATATGTGTTACAAATCAAAAAAAAAAAAAAAAAACATAATCACGATCTATATTTGTTCTATTATATCTTAAATACTATATGTGAGATTAAAAAAAACTATATGTGAGTATTTAAAGGATTCATGAGGGATTTTTTTCTATATTCATTCATGTTAATATAGGGGAACAACATACAGGAAATTTATATTAGTAAAATCTGTTAGAACAAGATTTGTTCTGATCAATATTCTGTGTTTTGATGATAACAGTATATATGAATTTTGTATAAGATAATGTGGTACTCTAATCCTTTGCATTTTCCATTTCAGGAAATACATTAAGAGTATGCACAGTTCAGCGCTCAGAAGCACTGACTCAGAAGGTTCTGGATGGCTACATCAGAACATGCTCTGGCAAGACATCAGAAAATGGTCAAGCAGAATCAGAACATGAACTGTAAAGCATCAGAAGAACGAAGTCAGAAGCAGAAGCACTGAAGTTCTGAATGGTATCACGCTCAAGCTCTTCAAAGTCAGAAGACAAGAAGATGCTCTGCACCAAGCTGTTGACTCTGATATTCAAATGTTGTTATACAAATCTGAGTCCAGAAGAAAGTACAAGATGACAGGATATTAAGTCTAATCTCTGACTGACAAAAGGAACGTTAGAAGCTACAAAAGGCAGCAAGGCTCGAGGTAGTTGACAAAAGTGTGAAACATTAAATGCAAAGCTGTATTATTCACGCAAAGCATTAAATGCTCCCAACGGTCATTTCCTCTCAGCGCCTATAAATAGAAGTTCTGATCAGAAGCAAAGAAGAACACTTGTGAAAAATACTGAAACGCTGTCAAAATCAAAACTCACGAACTTCATCTTCAACCTCACAAACTCTTGTAATATTTAGTGAGTGTTAAGCTTAGAACTTAAGAGAAATATCACTGTTGTGATTACAGCTTTATTAGAAGCAATCTTACTCTTGTAAACATTATTTTACATTGTTTGTAAAAGGTTCCTAAAGTGATCAAGTTGTGATCAGTAGACTCTAGAAGACTTAGAAAGTTTCTAAGTGAAGATTTCCTAGAGTGATCAAGTTGTGATATGTATACTCTAAAAGACTTAGAAGTTTTCTAAGTGGATAACCATTGTAATCAGTTGAATTAGTGGATAAATCCTCAGTTGAGGTAAATCACTCTAAGGGGGTGGACTGGAGTAGTTTCGTTAACAACGAACCAGGATAAAAATAATTGTGTTCATTGTTTTTATCTTACAAGTTTTTGAAGTCACACTTATTCAAACCCCCCATTTCTAAGTGTTTTTCTATCCTTCAAAATCATGATTTTTTTATTAATTTTTAAAATAATTTATTTTTTTACTAATTCCAGTGCAAACTTACTTTCTCTCTTATAGTAAAGGTTGATACTTCAATTTTTTACTGATGTTACAGCAGGTAAAGTCACGTCATCTCATCAAACTCAATATTACTCTAAAGTTGATATATATTATTTCGCTAATATTATTAATTTTTTTTATATTTAAAAAAATATTACTTTTATATATTAATTATAAAAAAATATTACTTTTATACACGGAAAAGAAATTTTTTATTAGTCCAAATATTTTTAATTAACGTTGTTATTTTTATATATGAAAAAAAATTGACTATTGTTCTACATAATTTTATAAATGATGTATAAACAAAAATAATTTTTATATACGGAAAAATATTTATTGTTGATTTACATATTTTTTATAAATAATATTTATAAAAAATCATATTAGTATACGGGAAAAATAATTTTTTTTCCAAAAATGAGAAAAATATGGGTCATATAATTAAATAAACTTTACTGAAAACATAACTTTTTTCTTTCCAATGGATGTTTGAATATTTCAAATTTAAAAATTAAACAAACTTTCCTTGAAAACAGAACTTTTTTCTTTTCATACTCTAACTATGCACAAATTTTTTTCTTTTCCTACTCTACCATATTCTTATTTAATTATAGTTTTTTAAAAAATATCAATAAATATGTGAGACACATATTTATTATAATTAAATTAATAAATATAAAATAATTTTAATTTTTATAACATTTTAAATATTTTTTTCAACTTTTATTTTTTTAAATTTTATTATATAAATAACTTTATATTTATGTTCTGATATTATAAATTTAAGATATTTATTGTCATTTATTTAAAATGTAATACATTTTATACATTCAATTATTATTTTTTCACGGGTACCAGACATTTTTCTATACATTCAATTATTATTTTTTCATGGGTACCAGATATTTTTTTATACATTCAATTATCATTTTTTTTCACGGGTACCAGACATTTTTCGATACATTCAATTGTTATTTTTTCACGGGGTACTAGACATTTTTCTATACATTCAATTATTATTTTTTTACGGCTACTAAATATTTTTCTATACATTTGATTATTATTTTTCACAGATATCAGACATTTTTCTATTAAAAATATATATCTGAAACAAATGCGCGTCCCGTACCAGAACCCGTGCGAACGCACGGGTTTGTTACTAGTTGATGTTAAAAGTTAGTTAGTGTTATGAATGTAGTTTAGTTTTATGATGTTAATGTTGTCTAGTTATTTTATGATGTTATTTAGTTTCTATAAGTAGTTATTTAATTATTTTAATCATCTTAAAATAATTGTATTTTAGTGTGATTATTTTAGAGATAATATTTTAAAAAAAGGAGTATATGTATTTATATGGTTGAAATAAGATATTTTTAGTAAAGAAGAAGGTACGAAAGAAAGAAGAGTAAATGTGTGGATCATAATTGAGATAGGCTTATTTAGGAGACAAAGTTAAAACTGGTCAGAATCACTAAAAATCTAAAAGATTTACCGTAGCAACTCTTAAAAACACACGGACGTGTTAAAAAAAAGGTAATAATTTTGCTCTAGTGACAAACAGTTGTGCAAAACAGTTTTTCTAATTCATCTCAAATTTCAACATGAGTTTTCTAACTTTAAATTAGTTATTATTTTATATTCATTTCAATTTTAGTTATTTTATTACCTCTTTAAAAATATTGTTTTCTTCCCTTGTTGAACCTCACAGTTTTAATTTGTTCTTTTTCATCATAACTCTAATTTGAGTGGAACCAACGTCAAAACGACCATAAAAATATTATCAATATTATCCATCAATTTAATATTTGATTTAGGGTAAATTATTTAACCTAAATTTTAAAATTGATATTTCTAGTTTATTCTCGTATTTAATTTTTAATATCTAACCATAAACTATCAAATTTGACCGATTAGAAGATGATGAGTCAAACAAACGGAAGATCTTTGCCGGTGGATAGAGATTCGTGTGAGAAAGCATCAAAATAAGGTACAAGATGAGAGTGCATTTGAATCATGATTATAAAATAAGTGAGATGAATGGGAGAGTCGTATTTCTTAAATTTCATCCAGCGTTCACTGCGATAGGTAAAGTGATAATTAAATAAACGTGCAAATCTAAAAGTGTGAGGTTAAAAGAGAAACTAGACACTTTATTAAGGTTTTGATAGATTAATTTATGTTGAACATGTTATAATTGATGTTATAGTTATCTAATTATCATATTTATTTGATAATCGACAAAATACGGAGTTGAGCACACGTGATGAATGAGTTGATGTGATAATTTATTATAATAATGTACTCGTGATGATATTGAGTTTACAATTGACTTTGTGTGAATACTTGGTGTGTTAGTTTATGAATTGATTTACTTATATATATATATATATATATATATATATATATATATATATATATATATATATATATATATATATATATATATATATATATATGTGTGTGTGTGTGTGTGTGTGTGTGTGTGTGTGTGTGTGTGTGTGTGTGTGTGTGTGTGTGTGTGTGTGTGTGTGTGTGTGTGTGTGTGTGTGTGTGTGTGTGTGTGTGTGTGTGTGTGTGTGTGTGTGTGTGTGTGTGTGTGTGTGTGTGTGTGTGTGTGTGTGTGTGTGTGTGTGTGTGTGTGTGTGTGTGTGTGTGTGTGTGTGTGTGTGTGTGTGTGTGTGTGTGTGTGTGTGTGTGTGTGTGTGTGTGTGTGTGTGTGTGTGTGTGTGTGTGTGTGTGTGTGTGTGTGTGTGTGTGTGTGTGTGTGTGTGTGTGTGTGTGTGTGTGTGTGTGTGTGTGTGTGTGTGTGTGTGTGTGTGTGTGTGTGTGTGTGTGTTAAATGATGTGTGACGATACAAAGTACATAAAATCAATGTGAAAATGCTGAGTTTGATGTGATGAAATTGAGATGTTATGACTGTTTAATTTGAAGAACTATTGGTAAATATAATTATTTGTGAACACGCTGTGATTTTATTTGGAATATTATAATTATGATTACTTTTCCTCTATGGATTAAAATGAATTGATATACCCAATGGTGGTGTATATTTATTAAGTGGTGTTAGAATACATGAAATACATAATAATGATGTTTAAATGATGAATAAGATGTTTTGAAATTGATGTGTAAAAGTATTTGTTATTTTTCCATAGATGATGAAATAGAGGTAGTTACGACCCATGTTGAAGACAGTACTCTTAAGGAGTAACTTAGGCTAACGAGGAAAGGGACTAGATGTTATGGGTTTTGACATAGATAATATTTTGTCAACATATAGGTAGGGTATGATAAGCATAAATTGATGTTAGATAAGTAACTGATGTATAGGGTCAGTATGATGTAGTATCAAATAGAGAGAAGTACCTTATTGAATATGGTGCAATATCACTATAGAGAAATGACCATATGAAGTACTATCACTTAAGGGAAGCACACCCATAATTTTATCATGGGATATAATACAGTATTGCTAGGGGTGTAATCGGATCGGTTTGGACCGGTTTTTGGTTGAAAAAAGGTCCGAACCAATGATATTTCCATCGGTTTGTTTTGGTTCGGTTTTCAACATTTTTCAAAAATGGAACCGAACCAAACTAACCGGTTTGGTTCGGTTTGGTTTGGTTTGGTTGATCGGTTTACAATATTTATTTTTTTAAATATTATATTCATCCGTATATTCTCCATTATCGTGTTTTTTGGTGTATTTTATACTATTATTTTTTTAAACATTATATTCATCTGTATATTCTCCATTATCGTATTTTTGGTGTATTTTATACTATTATTTTTTAAAATAATATGTTTCATGCTATATTTGTTCAAACAAATTACAAGTTGCTCTTATTCCATACGAAATAGTGACATCATTTCCTTTGCAAGTTTCCTATCAAATATAAAAGTTAACACTTAGTATCAGAAAGTTGGAAAGGGATTTCAAAGCTTAACATATAGAATATAACAAAACACACATTCATTAACATGTTTCACACCTCAAACACACATCAAAACTATTTTGTAACAAGATCTAAATGAGTTTTGATGAAGAAAAAGAAGAAAAAAAAGGTACAAAAATATATGAAAATTAACAAAGAGAACTTGAATACGAAGAAGACGACCATAACATATCATAATGACAGTAGTGAAAGGAACAATAGTTGTGGGCAGCAAGAGCAGCAGTTCTGTGAAAGCATAACTTTTGTGACTTATGGTTTCTATTGTCTATGCTTTAGAGTTTGATTCTAGATGCGTGTTTTGCTTAAAGGAAGGAAGTGTAAACAAAGATGGATAATAGTTGGACCGATAAAAAAAATTGAGTTTAATGATGGGTAGAATAAAATATTTAAAGCATCATTATTTCCAATGGTTCGGTTCATCGGATTGGCGGTTCCTAAAAACTAAATCCGAGAACCGAACCAAACCACATCGGTTTTTATTGGTTTGGTTCGGTTTTTAAACCAAACCAATAATAATCGGTTTAATTTCGGGTTGGTTTGGTTTGGATTGTCGGTTTAATTGGATTTTTTTGACCCGCTTACACCCCTAAGTATTGCTTAAGATAAGTTGTACACAAGTGTCGTATCGCTTGAGAGAAGTACACCCAAAATTGGATTATAGGATGTAATTCAATATTGCTTGAGATAAGTATTACACAAGTGGAGTATCAATTGAGAGAAGCACATTTGTATTTTCGTTATGGACGTACTGCAATATCATAGAGAGAAGCATGACCCTCTTTAGAGTAGAATGGTATCAAAGAAAAATGAGAGCTTTAAAGTCTAAGAGCATGCATATCATAATTTAAATTGTGATTAAACTTGATGATTCTTGTTATTTATATTGATATTCTATATTGATTGCTCTTATTAAGTGTAATACGGTGAACTGACTTTATTATCGAAATGTCGCGGTAAGCAAGAGTCGCCACCGACTTTTATTTTATCCAAATTATCAGAAAGGCTAAAAGAACAGGAAAAACCTTTTTAAAAAGAAACTGAGTACGGGGGGTAATTATGCAAAGGGAAGGTGTAAGGCACCATTTGCATCCATGGTTTTCCATGGGCTCTTAATTGCTTTGCTCTTTTGAAAGAAATGTAGAAGAAGTGAATACGGACTTTAGCTCGTAAATGAGCGTAGCCATATTGAAGGTTTATGAAAAAAATGTAGAAAAAGGTTTTAGCCAGAGCAAGGCAATTAGGGGGAGATTACCTTCATAATGTAGAAAAACAAGTCTTTTAGTCTTTCAGGGTGAAAGGGTCTATCCATGCCATAAGAGGGCAGGAAGCCTTTCATTTGGAGGTTGAAGGGTCGTCGCAATATCGTTCGCCATAAGATTGTCTCATGCCGTAGAGAGGCAGATAGTCTAAGGGAAGGATCAGAATAGCCTTTCGTTTAGGCAACCAGAGGATACCTCAGCCTTTCGTAGGCAACTTTTGAGGGACGAGATCATATTAGTGTATCGAAGACAACATCATTAGAGACTTATGATCTTTGCATTAATCGAGGCAACATGGCTGAGGTATCCTCGTATTCGAGGGACATGGCTATTCTGCAAAAAAACACAAGGCAACAAGGCAACAGGCAACAAGGCAACAGGCAACAGAAGGGGTTACCAAAAAATTCAGAAATTATCTTATAATTAGTTATTCTAAATTGATTAACAGGCTTGCACTCCCTAGGATTACTAACCACACAATAATATGGGGAAGGGGAAAAAAAACCAGCGGATTCACAGTGCAATAGAGTTTGGCATAAGTAATAATTAGGCAGAAAAATAAAAGAGATTAAAGTTTAGAGTTACCGATTATTTGAGCTTTGGCGATTGGCAAACCCTGAAAAGGTGGGAAAAATAGAAACCAAAAAGGGGTGAGTGCATTATCAATTCATTGATAGTTAAAGCTAATCCTAATTTGATAAAAAAAAAGAAGGCAAAAGAAAATTAAAAATAAATATGAAATATGACTTAGCTTTTGATCTGATATGGTTCGTAGTTGGAAGAACCTTGATTAATCCATGCATGCGTACGCAAGATATGAATGTCTGCAAAACAGTTCAATGCTCACGATGGTAGTACCTCGCAAAAACAAGAAAATGTTAGTACGAACATATGTAGAACGATGCAAGAAAAATATTGACGAATAAAAAAATCACAAGATGTCCAAGAAAATATTAAATCTTAAAAGAAAATAAGTAATTGAAATATTTTGTGTTTATTTGTTAGCAATTTATCTACAAGTTAATAATTTTATTTACAAATCTAATTATTTTAATTAAATTAATAAGTAACTGAAATGATGACATGTTTTTATGTGTTTTTTATTAAAAAAACTAACTAATTTAACATATTTGATATTTAATTGATTTTATTGTTTATTTTTTGCCTAACTAAAGTTAAGAGAAATTTTTTTATTATACATATTTCTTAATCTAAAAAAAACAATATTAAAAGGGGCGGTACCTTTAATCAGCATGTTATAGTGTCACATAACCAATGTAATTGATTTTTCAAACTTAAACAAAGGTCCAATAGGCATTTGACACATGGCGATTAATATGGAAAATAAGAGAACAAAAATACTACACCTAAAATGGAAAATATAATATGTACAAAGAGTCTTGAAAGAGGTTTGTTTCAGTTCTATAGTGAGCATCGTTTAGAGGTCGTGGACGGTTTGTGAATAAAATATGTACAAAGTGGTGGCCTCCCCCATAAGGGTTTATTGTTAGTCTATGTATACATAAAAACTTAGGTTAACTAAAATGGAAAATATAATTCGTAATCAAAATTTTTATTGAGATAGAAAATCAAAGATTAATCTGCTTCAAATCTTTTTAGAAATAGAATAATCAAATAAAAAAATGCAATAAAATTAATTTGTTAGAAAATCTAAATAGAAATCTACCTTATATAATTTTTTTTGTGATTTTTGGTTAACATATGCATAAAATAATAATTTAAAATAAAAAATAATATTTTTTAAAATACTCTTAAAATAAAAACGAAAATACTATTTAAATTATAAAAAACTTATTTTTTGTGATTATTTAAATAAATGGAAATAAAGTTAAGACTAAAATTAGAAATCAAAATAAAAAGAAAAAATGTTAAAAGTGATATTCGAACCCGGGACCTCTCGCTCTTGCATCTTTTAATCTTAAGTCCTTACCAACTACGTTGCATCACTTATTCGAAATAAAATGACATTTGCAAATATATGAGGGCAAATTTTGGGGTATGACATTAAGGTTGTTTTGAGATAATAATAATTATATCTTGAAAGTGTGAATTATATAGATGTTTGATGTTGATGATTTGTGTTAACTGTGATTTGAGATGATACAATATTTACTTGATAATTTGCGTGTTTTTCTCAATTATTTTATATTGTTACATGTATTCGAAGCTCACCTTTTCATGTTTGTGTTTGTCTAGCTTGGCCATGCGTTTGTGAAATCGAAGTAAAAACAGGTTAATTAATCTTGAAGTTCAAGTTTGGGAGAAGCCCCATTCTGATATGTGACATTGGATTGGGAAAATTATTTTAAAATGTTTTTACTTTCTGCATTAAAAGATTATAAATATTCATCATGGAGATGCGGAATTGTTTTAATTTAATGGTTTTTCAGAATCATTTGAAATGTGTAAGTGGATGAAGTAATGTCCTTTATCTCAAAAAAATTTGAAACTCGTAAATTTTATTAGTTTTGAACACTTCCAATATTTATAAATATAAAATATATTATTTTGGATTTAGGGTGTCATAATAGCAGTATAAGCCCGTTTCAAATTTTTGACTTTTTTATTTGGACCTTCCTCTTGAATCTCCCCCTTGTCCTGACTCCTTTTATCATTCTTAACTAAGGAAATTGGAACATCATTATTTTTCTTGCTCCAAATCTCAGAGGACGAATGAGTTACCTCTGGTCGCCCAACTTTAACGGGTCGTGGCAATAAGAGGAAGCGCGCCTTCTCTAGTATGCGGATCATAGACCACTTTTCCTAAACCAAGAAAGGAAGGTTGAGTTTTTGTGATGCCTTGATCCTTCTTCCTCTTGAAGAGGCTCCTTACAACGACCCACATGTTATTTAAAAATCAATATAAACCACAATAATAAGGTGTTTAAAATAATAACACAAGTTGGCACTATTAGAAAGCATGTGATTTTTCTTACCAAAGAGTTCATTCCTATCTTAGGGGAGGCATCATCCACCACTTCTCGGGTGCTGATAAACCACTCCTCTTATGCAGAAGGGGACGCATCATATGCCTTGTCGATGTTTAGTTGATCCAAGTAAGACAACAAGTTGGACTTTATTGATCAAAGTGGTCTTAGGACCAATACCTCTTGATTATATCCGTGTAGAGGGCCAATTCTAAGCCAGAAGTGGCCGAGGAGGTAGAACTGTGTCCCAAAACTCGGCAGAACTATGAGTGGGCGGTTAGAGAAAGATGAGTCACCAATAAATAACAATCCTTGAAATATTTCTAGCTATCATTATAGATTTTGAAAATTTTGTTGACCCGGCACAGAGAAATCATCCCTATGCCACGTCTCCTTTTTGTTGATGTACGGGAGACTGTGAAAATATGAAAGAAGAGATTCACTGAAGAAAACTCTCATGTTCCCTGTACTCATACCAATATTGGAACATCTTCAAAAATGTCGAAGCCACTGATTATAGTTGGGAAGGGGAATTTGTAGGTGTTTAAGTACTCCTTTCTCGAATTCGATTAGGAGCAGTTTCAGCTTCAACATTTGAAACAAGAATCCGTACATAGGGATGGAGCACCCACCCGAATACAACATATGAAAATATATGTTAATAAAAAAATAGCATCCATTAATGTGGTAAAAGTGCATAAGTCTTGATTATGTACTATCCATCCTTTTTGTCCTTAAAGACAACCAACAAATATGCATTTTTCTGATTTTTCTCCAAATATTTAAGGTGTCTTGGATGGATTTTTAATGTAACACAAGCATCCAAAGACTCTTGATTATTCATGATTAGGACCCTTCTTGAAAATCCTCTCATACAATATCTTTCCTTTATTGGCATAATGGGAATTCTAATTCTCCCCAAAATTGTAATTGAAAGTTATATTGGAAACGTAATGCTCCTGCAACATTAAATATATGCTAGTGTTTTCTCTCTACATGTCCATTTTATTGTGGAGTAGCCACACAAGATGTCTCGTGAATGATTCCATCTAGTTTGAGCATATTGCTCTTTATTAAAACCCCTAAGAAATAGGTGAACTCATTTTTCTTCTTCCTTTTGAGTTAATTCTTTGGCAGTTCCACATTTGCACTCGGATAAGGGTTCTAACTCACTCAACTCATCAACGGTACTCTTAAATTGGGTGTAGTAATATGTTACCATTGTGTTAGGTGCAAGGGGTGTATTGAGATTTTCTCAAGTCCCATATTAGTTAAAAATAGAGTTTAGAAAAACTTTATATAGAGTGTCATCTCTCACCTTATAAGTCGGTTTTGTTATGATGAATTAGGTCAAACTCTAATTATAATATGGTATCGGAGTCTATTGATCAGATCATGAGTCTCCCACCATTTATAGCAATATACCAACAGTGTTAGGTGGGAGGGGTGTATTGAGAAAATATAAAGTTCCACATTGGTTAGAGATAGAGTTTAGAAAGACTTTATATAGAGTGTCACCCCTCACCTTACAAGGCAGTTTTGTAAGGATGAATTTGGACAAACTCCATTCAGCAGTGTTGTCACAATTGGAGTTCCAGGATTTTCAGATTTGCATAGATGATAGACATGTGTATTCTTTGTTTCAAGTTTGGAGGTATCTTTCTTCTCTAGTTTCTCTTCCGAATCGAAATTGTTCTCTAATATAATAAAAGAAAATTAAAAAATTACTTCCGATATTCAAGGTTAATTGAGATACAATAGGTGTCAGTCGTTTACATAATACAAAGATAATAAACAATTTTTATTATGAATTCATTCTCTAATACATTAGTCTAAATAAAATCACAACAGTGCTAGAACATGATTTTGATATCTTGTCCTCATGTGGTGTCATTAGTATATTTTTTTTTAAAGCCTTTTGAGAATGTTCTTTATTCACAGTTACTCTACAATCAATCTCAATAATAAGTGATTTCTATAATGATTAGAATCATGAATTAACTTCAGATTTAAAGTTAATTCCCGTATTTAGTTGACTTGCTTGTATCAATCATTTAATGTTTGATACTTTAATGGAAGAACATTTATTACTAGGAGAACACCTTGGTCTTTGTGATTTTTAAAGTGTTAATTTTTTCCTTAAGGGTGTACAAGTCAAAACTAAGACTTATCTATGATTTAAACCATTCAAAAACACATGTTCTATCTTCATAAAATCCATATCATTAAAAATATAATTAAAAAGATTGTTATCACATAAATCGTCTTCCATTTTCCATTTGATCCATCTCTAAGGAACGATCTATCCTCATTAATGATGGACTTTGACTATCGCCTTGAGAACTTTGACCCTCCTCCAAGTCCAACATGTAAAAAAATGCATGAGGTGCCCAACCTACACATTTGGACAAAAGAATAGGAGTAAGGAATCCACATATTTGATTGCTATTTTTTATTTAAAAAAAAAATATTTTTAGATTTTCAATTTTTCTTTCGAATAAGCAATTATTAACAATTTAAAAAAGATTTTTAAGATAAAGAATTTCATATTTTTAAAACAAAAAGAAAACCAAATATATATGGCTTTATTTATAAAATAAATATAATAATTTTTAGGTTTAATAAACATAGTATAAAATAATCTTACACTAATATTTAATAAAATACATATTTTTAAATATCATACAACTAATTTAAACTATCCTACAAAAGTGAAGTGATGTGGCAAAATATTTAATTTTATATTTAAAGGTTTTTGTTTATCATAATACATACCATGTGGATAAGTAGGAAATGGAAAGAGTAGCAAATAGCATGTTGAAGACACGATAATTCCTTAAAGTAACACATCAAATTAGGGAGTTAGCATAACAAATATTATAGGATTTAAAAATAACTATTAAAATAATGCAATATTCTCTTTGATGAATGTACCTATAAGGCCTCCAACAAACACATCAGTCCAATGATGCCAGTAATCATCTACTCGAGAAATTCCAACAAGAGCTGCAGTAAGTAAAGGAAGCAAAACTATACTAAGTTTCCCAACATGCCCCCTACGATCAAATACTCTAATTTTTCCGGATAAATACCATGAAAGGAAATTAAGTCCAGCAAATGACCCTGCATGCATTTGGTTAAACATTTATTAATCATCGAATTAAAAAACATATATAATTCTATTACAAAACACACTTAAAGATAGACACCGACAAGATACTAACACATGTAATATTCGTGCTTCAGATGATTTCGTGTTACATGAGGTTTTCAAAAAATGATATGGATAATTTATTACTTACATGATGTATGACCACTAGGAAAGCTTTTGTATCCTTCTTTTATAACTTTATGAATTCCAGTACATATAACATCACCAGTTTCTTTATCAAAAACCTGCACGAACCAATATCAATGCAATCAAAGAAGAAAATTTCAAATAAACATAAAATATTACAAATATCGAGAATGAGAATGATTGAAAACATACCGGTCTTTTATCGGGGAAACACCTCTGGAAAAAATTTGGTCTTGGTCTACCAACAGCATCTTTAATGGAATCAGTTATAACTCCCGTTATTATGCTAGCAAACAAAAGACCTAAGCATACCAAACCAAACAAGTTATTCCAATGTGACACAACAATGTTTCCAAACTAAAAATTATAATAGACCAAGAGAGCCTTAAAAAATACCTAATGTTGCATGGTGTAAATCATAGATATCTCTTCTAACAAAGTAAAAAGCAATAAAGATGAGAATTGGCATGATAATGGAGATTATCTGTTCCAACAAAAAAAAATTAGTATTTTGTTTTCGTGTAAAATACTACATGTTTAACAAAATTACGTGTCATACTCACCGGGACACCCCACATAGGTATAGTGTCTTCTCTAAATGGAAACATAAGATCTTGCATCATGTCTTTTCCAACATAACGATGAAAAGGTTCTATCATATTTAACAAACCATCTATGCCGGCAAGAACCAATATAATAAGCCAATCATGCATATGAGTTATTGCCAATTTTGCTCCTGGAGATTGTAAAGCCATCTTTTCCAACTTTCTCTATAAAAATCTATAGATAGTAAAAATAAACACAAAAATGAATGATATAATCTATATATGAGGATGTGTGTTAATTGCACAATCAACAATATTGTAAAGATATGAGAAAAACTCCAGATGATGATAGAGTCTGATGAATGATTTGAGGAATAGTTGCATCTTGAGATCTAAAATTAGAATGAGATTAGGTGTTTATTACTAATATCAATTCGAGCATTTTGTTGTTATATTAGATTTATTAGTTATGTCAACAAATATTTCTACTACTTATAATCGATTTTTTTTAACAATTTCATGTTAAAATATTAAAATTGAAACTAGATTTTAAACAAAGAGAAATTAAATTAAAAATATTTATTGCAAATAACTAATGAAAAATTATGAATATTATTAACTCCCTTCGTTAAGATATGTTTTATTTATCGGCCACTTTTGAGATATATTTGTCTTTGATCCAATTCAGAATTTATAAAACTATTTTAATTAAAATTGAGTATATGAATATGACAATATCAAGTTAGCCGAAGGATATGAAAATAAAATTATATGATCATTCAATATGACTAAAAGTGAAACTCAACATTACTCTTACAATACTTTACTATTGTACCTAAACTAATATAGATTTTACATTGTACATTTTATGGTGGCATTTAAATTTAATCTGGAAAAGAGATACAGTTCCTCATCATATTGTAGTGTTAGTTTTAATCATAGAGTTATCAACTACCTAATTAATAATAAAACATACCACCAAACACCCTAATTTACCCTTATTACAAAAAATAATTACCCTCTTACAAAAGCCCTTTATTGTAATTTGCTAAATCAAAGTTTTATTCCCACTAATCGCATTTCTCCATTGCTCCAAGTGACACTCCCCGTCCAATATTCCTATTTAGTGTTTATTAATATCCACTGGTTTTTACAATTGTCCAACCGGGTAAATCAATTGATCTCCAACATCTTTCATCATTTCCTTGCAAATGCCCAACAAACACATATTTCTCCCACATTTTCACAACTCTTTCTCTCTCTTGCAACCACTTTTCGTTTCTCTCTCTCGTCTCTTGTATTCAACCTTCTGGCTTAAATCCTTTCACCATAATCATCAACCGGTAAGAAATCTCGTCTCTTGATAAAACTTTGATATTTTCAAGCTTGTATGATTTTCGCTGTTTTGTGGTACATCTTTCTTCTTTTCTGGTTTTTTATTTTTCTTGAACATTGTTTCATGACTTTTGTGTTTATTGGTGTTCTTAAACATATTTATTCAAGTTGTTTGTTTATTTGTGTGAAAGACTGCGTTAGTTGTTTATTTGTGTTGTTAAACATATAGTGTGTTTTGTGTGTAATGCTATTGTGTGTTTACCACTCTCACTCTTACACTTCTATTTCTCTTTCATCCATCAAATTTTCACTCTCTATCGTCTGAAAAACAGCTCCTCCAACCCATTCTACCCAGCTCCTTCATATTCCTATTAACATATAAAGTTAAGTATTTAATTTTTCACTAAAAAATCAACCTTTGTGATTTTTTTTTAATTGCATGCTATCTTTTTACAGGCACATCAAGAGAAAGTTGAAGAACTTAAGCTTCTTGCTCAATGGAAGAGAAAGAAACATAGATTTGAAACTACCATGTTTATTTTTTGTGAGAAAAAGATTCAATATAAAAACTTGTTGGTTCTATTTTTTTATTGCTGTTACAAAATGCATGTTTTCATGGGGTAGTAAATCTGTTTGCGGACATTGACTACACCACTTGAATACACCACTTTCACGTTAAGCTTAAAGTTTTTATTTTTGTATAGTGAACCAAAAAATGTTT
Organism: Vicia villosa; assembly: GCF_029867415.1. Lineage (NCBI taxonomy): Eukaryota > Viridiplantae > Streptophyta > Magnoliopsida > Fabales > Fabaceae > Vicia > Vicia villosa. The sequence continues at coordinate 87,699,814 of NC_081182.1, forward strand.
CTTATACAATTTTCCTTATATTATTACAATTTAAACAAAAGCATGTTACATAGATATAGCTAGCAATCATGATTTAGCTTTAGGTGTTGACTATTAAACCATTAAGTATGAGTTATCATTATCTGTTTACAGCTATACCAAAAACAACTGTCTAGGTAAGAGTTTTATTTTATTAGCACATAGTCCAATAAAATATTATTGAGACATCCCGCAGATTTATATCTATTATTTTTTAAACCAAAATGTTATAACATAACAAGATAAAAATAAAATAAAAGTAATAAAAAAAACAAAGATTCATCTTATAATCAATGCTCTCTCACATTCTAATTTTTTTAACAATTAAAGAAATTAGAAAAATAAACTTTTGAAAAATAAATAAAAAATAATAAAATTAGGATTGTGACGAATAATCAAATTAAGAAATTACAAAAATAACATGATACATTGCTTTATATTTTTATATTTTTGACATTGTCTTATTTCAATTGATTTGGATTCAACCTTCTCTTAATTTCTTTTATTGGTCTTTAATTTTTTGTGATTCGGCTAAGTACAAGATCACGAACAGAAAAGCACATAGTATGGCATCTCTATGACAAATTTACTTTTACTATAAATTAAATCCAAATTCTTTATATTATTCATGTTTTCATACAGCATATAATTTATATTATTCATGTTTTGAGACTGCATGTTATTGGAAGGTGCACTGCTGAATCGCAGGCATATGCGCGACAACTCTAGGGATGTTAAAAAAATTCAAAGAACTATATTGAACCACAGAACCGAACTGAACCGTTGTTAAATAACCAAAATGTTTTTTATGGTTTATGAACTGAACCATAACTTATCAAACAGTTCAATAACTGAACCGAACGGTTAACCGAACCAAAGTATACCGAATCTGTTATACAGAAACAAAGGCCCAATAGGATTAAAAGGAGATTAAGTATGCTGAAATATTTTATTGAATATTAGGAGGTGCAATTAGTAGTATTTTTATTAATTATTGAGACTTAATGTTAGTCCTTTTTGGCCCATGGCCCAAGTAGGTTGGTAAACCCTATTGTATATATTTGTATGCTGCCACTTATTGAGTAAGAAGAAAAGTTGTTTTATCTTATTACCTTTTTATGCATTTCTAGATCTAGGGTTACTTTACATAAATCTATCATTGGTGCTTTCATTGCTCCTTCTCATTCCCTCCCATGGCTCCCCCTAAACCTAAAAACCTCTCTTCTAAAGAAATTTTAGAAGAAGCTCTTCAAATGTCCTCCTTACATCTCAACAATGCAATGGTGGAAACTCAAGAATAAATGGATGTGAGATTTGCACAAGTTTGTGAAGATATAGCACAACAAGTGGGTCAGATTCATACAAGGTTGGATAATGACAAAAGTGTGGAGGATTCTCGCTATGAGGCTCTCATGGCTACCATTAGCAAAATTTCTCTACAGCAAGATAAAAACCCTGCTATTACAGCAGCAGCTGCACAATCTGGTGGTAGTTCTGCAAGTATAAATTTAAATTCCTCTTCCATTTCTTTTGGTTCATCACCCTTAAACCATAATATCACACCGACCCACTCCACCGTGCCCCATATTCTCACACCAGCCCAATCCCCCTTACGACCCACCACTCAGCCCACCTCAGCCATACCCCCTCACTACACTGCAACACCCCCACCCCCTCATTTTCCACCCTACCCACCTTATATCCCACAAACTGCAGTTTTAACAAACCCAACTTTCCATTCCATGTCCCTAACCATGACCCATACCAACAGCTCTCCCACATTCCCCCATTACCCCCTTTTATTTGATGGTTCCAATCCATTGGAATGACTATTTCAAGCTGACCAATTTTTTAGTTTTTATAATCTTCCACCAGAAAATCGTTTATCTCTAATTTCATTTTATATAAAAGGTGATGCTTTAGGTTTGTATAAGTGGATGCATAGTAATCATTTGCTAACTAATTGGTATTCTATTACAAAAGCTTTAGAGCTTCAATTTGGGCCATCCACTTATGAAAATCATCAGGCTACATTATTTAAATTAAAGCAAACAGGTTAAGTTATGGAATATCAAACTAAATTTGAACAATTGGGTAACCAAGTTGTGGGGTTACTAGCAGAAGCCATATTAAATTGTTTCATTTCTGGTCTGCAAGGAGAAATTCAGCATGAGCTGGTTGTCCATCGACCTACCACCATATCCCAAGCCATTGGCCTAGCAAAACTAATTAAATCTAAAATTAAAGATTCCAAAACCAAATTTTCCAAACCTTTTAACCCTAACTACCAAAAATCCCAAAATTCTTTGGCTCCCCAAAACAGCTTCAAAACCCAAGAACCTACCACCCAAACCCAACTCACAACTCTAAAAACCACAACCCCCACCCAACACAAATACCCAATCAGACGGCTCACACAAGCTCAGCTTCAAGAGAGAAGAGCCCAAGGACTTTGTTTCAATTGTGACGAAAAATTTGTCACGGGTCACAAATGTTCATCAAATCGTTTTTTCATTCTACTCGCTGAAGAAGAGGTAGAGAATCAACGAACAGCAAATGAAATGGTGGAAGTCCCTAATGAGGATTTCAGTGACACCTACTTCCAATTGTCACCCTAAGCAGCAACCAGGCAATTTTCTCCACAAACTTAAAGTTCAAAGGTTTGATAAATGGTATGGCAGTCACGGTTCTTGTGGACACGGGAAATACTCATAATATAATGCAACCAAGGATTGCTCATCATCTCAATCTCACAACCACACCAATTAACCATTTTTCTGTTATGGTGGGAAATGGATCCCATTTGCAATGTGAAGGGATTTATGAAAAGTTGCAGATAGTTCTTCAAAACAAACAGTTCACCCTACCATTCTATTTACTACCTATTGAAGGGGCTGCCATTGTTTTAGGTATGGCCTGGCTTCGTACACTTGCACCAATTCAAGCTAATTTTTCTGTTCCCTCACTTACTTTCCAATACAAAGACAAACCGATGACTTTGACCGGCGACCCCAAATCCCTTCCCACAACTTCCACATTCCATCAATTACGCCAACTAATTCATACAGATGCGATCGCCTCTTTTCACTTACTGCTAATGGAACCAGTTTCTGCAAACCCTTCCTCAATACAAGACCCAACACATCTCGTAAAACAGGCTCAGATTTTACCTTTACCACCCCAAATTACCAAACTTTTAACAGAATTCCAGACCATTTTTCAAACACCCAAAGGCCTCCCACCCCAAAGACCTCATGATCATCAAATTAACCTATTACCCAACACTCCCCCTATTAATGTTAAGCCATATCGTTACCCACATTCAAAACAAGATGCCATGACCACCATGATTCAGCAAATGCTGGAAGAGGGCATTATCATTCCTAGTACTAGCCCATTTTCATCACCAGTTTTACTTGTTAAAAAGAAAGATGGTACTTGGCGTTTTTGTGTCAATAACCGTGCACTTAATGTTGTTACTATCAAAGACAGATTCCCAATCCCCAATATTGACGAACTCTTAGATGAGCTAGGTTTAGCTATTGTTTTCACCAAGATAGATTGATGTTCAGGATACCACCAGATCAGGGTTGCATCGAAAGATACATATAAAACAGCTTTTCGAACTTGTGATGGACATTATGAATTCCTAGTTATTCCTTTTGTCCTAACAAACGGTCCATCAACTTTTCAATCAGCTATGAACGACTTATTACAACCTTATTTACGGCGATTTATTCTTGTGTTCTTTGATGATATTCTTATTTACAATGCCAATTTTAAAGATTATCTAACTCATTTGCAGGTAGTGTTTGAATTGTTGAAAACTCATTCTTTTTTTGTTAAGTTATCTAAGTGTGTCTTTGCATCGAGTCAAATTGATTACTTATGTCATGTAATTTCTGCAAGTGGTGTTACACCAGATTCAGGAAAAGTGAAGGCCATTTTGGAATGGCCAGCACCGCGTTCTCTCTCGACACTCCGCGGATTTTTAGGCCTCACAGGATTTTATCGCTGTTTTGTTAAGGACTACGCCACTCTCGCCGCTCCTCTCACCGATCTTTTATGTTCCACTACTTTTACATGGAGTTCAGAGGCTGCTACAGCCTTTACAGAGTTAAAGAGTAAAATGACTGACATGCCGGTCTTAGCTCTACCTAACTTTACAAAACATTTTTCAATTGATACGGATGCTTCTAGAGTCGCCATTGGTGCGGTACTGTCACAAGAGGGTCATCCTATTGCCTTCTTTAGTAAGAAGATGTGTCCAAGAATGCAGGCAGCATCTGTTTACGTCCGAGAAATGTTTGCAATTATAGAATCTGTCAAGAAGTGGCGTCAGTATTTGATCGGACATAGATTTTACATATACACAGATCAGAAGAGCTTACGGAATCTATTATTACAACGAATTCATACACCAGAACAACAAAAATGGATAGCTAAGTTACAGGGTTTTGATTTTGAAATATTCTACAAACCTGAAAACTCAAATCTGGTTACAGACGCCCTCGGCCGTAAATTTGAACCAGAGGCAACCACACTCTTTGCCATCTCTTCTCCCTTGCCTGATCTGTTTTGCACCCTGAAGCAGTTCTACAAACATGACATCGGTGGTCAGAACCTATTTCAGTTAGCAAGTGAGCAAGCCACAAGCAAAGAGTATCGTGTCGCAAATGAATTGTTATATTACAAAGATAGAATTTTTATACCAGATTTACCTTCGCTGCGCCAGAAAATTCTTCATGAACATCACCACACACCTACAGCAGGCCATTCAGGAGTTAAGGCCACCTTGGCACGACTGCGAGCTGCTTTTTGTTGGCCAGGGATATACCTTGATGTTAAAAACATGGTGAAAAAGTGTTCAACATGCCAACATAAAAAATACGATACACAGAAGAAGAAAGGCTTATTGCAACCACTACTAATACCAAACAGAGTATGGGAAGATATTACAATGGATTTCATTACTCACTTACCTAACTCGTATGGTCACACTGTCATCTGGGTCCTTTGCGATTGTTTAACAAAGTCCGTCCACTTTATTGCCTTGCCTCCGCACTTTACAGCTAAGGATCTGGCACATCGGTTCACGCTTGAAATATTCTGCCTCCATGGATGTCTGAAGTCCATAGTCTCGGGCAGGGATCCTCTGTTTCTAAGCAAGTTTTGGAAGGAATTTTTTAAATCTAACGGCACCACCCTGAAATACAGCACAGCGTATCACCCACAGACGGACGGACAAGCAGAAGTGGTAAATCGTTCAGTAGAGACATACTTACGATGTTTGGCCGGAGATCACTTTCGTTCATGGCATAAATTTCTGCATCTGGCCGAATACTGGTATAATACCGCCTTTCACTCTGCGATTCAAATGACCCCCTTCAAGGCTTTATATGGTCGTGATCCACCGCATTTGTTAGACTATTTACCTGACTCAGACTCGGATAGTTCACTAGAGATGAAACTCCAACAACAACACCAAATAATCCAAGAGTTAATAGTCCATTTCAAAAAAAGCAGAATGATCATGGAGAAGCATGCGAATCTTATTCGCATAAACGTTACCTTTCAGGAAGGAGACTGAGTTTTGTTGCGACTCCAACCATACCGTCAATCTACTATTCAGCGCCGTACTTATCCAAAGCTCGCTGAACGGTTTTTCGGCCCTTTTCGCATCATCAAACGTTCGGGCTCTGTTAACTACCAGTTGGATCTACCTTCATCGTTCCGAATTCATCCGATTGAACATGTCTCAGTGCTGAAGCCTTATTATGGAGACCACTCAGATATAGACCTTCATCATCTTCCCTTGCCTGACCTTGTTATCTTTGAAGATGAAGCTTCCACCGAAACAGATCTACCACAAAACACACAACAAGTTAATAAATTTGTTCCAAAATCGAAAACAGTTTCTGAAGTTACAGAAGATCTACTAAACATACCTCAGGATGTCGATTTGCAGATAGACACTCAATGTTTGGGTGTAGCAAGAAGACAATATCGCAAGAGGGAACAAGTACTAACAGATTTGGAACAAAAGAAGAGATCTCCTTTGGTACTTGATTCAAGTGATGGTGGAGTTCAGAATATGGATACAAGTTTGGTGGACAAAGGGGAAGTACCAAATGCACTTGTTACAAGAAGTAAGGCTTTGGATAAAATAGAGAGAATTTTGGTGAGAGACTGAGAGGACCTTTTAAGAGTACTAACTCTTTCTCTCCAAACGGTAACATTGTCATAAAGTCTTCACACGGGTTCCCAAGTACAGCTGGTGGCACAGTAAAATCCAACTTTCCCAATGCCCAAGTGATAACGCGATCTACCTCCACCCAATCAGCTTGCAACTTTCGGATTCCCTCTTATCCACCACGTCTGCCCTTATCTCACTCCACCCAAGACTGTGTAGGCCCTGATCCACCACCCAATGGACTTTCTGGTTTGAACCTTGAGGACAAGGTTTCTTTTGGGCCGGGAAGTAATGTTATGCAGAAACAAAGGCCCAATAGGATTAAAAGGAGATCAAGTATGCTGAAGGATGTTATTGAATATTAGGAGGTGCAATTAGTAGTATTTTTATTAATTATTGAGACTTAATGTTAGTCCTTTTTGGCCTATGGCCCAAGTAGGTTAGTAAACCCTACTATATATATTTGTATGCTGCCACTTATTGAGTAAGAAGAAAAGTTGTTTTATCTTATTATATTTTTATGCATTTGTAGATCTAGGGTTACTTTACATAAATCTATCATAATCACACCACTCTTAACTAACCATATGTTACTTGATTATTATCTTAAAACTTTAGTTCATGAATATTTTCTCAAAATTAACTTTTTAATATTAAATTTTATTTTAAATATTAAAAGTTAATTTTTTTACAAAATAATTTTTTATGAGTAATAATATTTAAGGGGCAGGTTGATGTGCATAAGGTATATCCTTATGCATGGTGCATAAGTTTCGTACGAGTAATATTTAAATTGTTTCGAGTAACATTTTAGTTAGAAACGAGTAATAATATCATAATCTATGAATAATATATGCATTATTTGTACACATCTATTAATTATGAGTAATTATTAATTGTGAGTAATGAGTACACTATTCTGAGTAATATTTACACCATTCTGAGTAATATCGAATTTTAACTATTTTGAGTAATATATCCATTGTTCTGAGTAATATTTATACTATTTTTAGTAATCTGTATATTATTTTGAGTAATAAATATAATACTTTAAGTAATATAAACAATATTTAAATATTTATGCACCGTGTATAAGGATATACCTTATGCACATCAACACATCCCAATATTTAATATTACATTTTTTTATATGAGTGATAAGTTTGGTAGAAAATATCCAAGACGTAAAGAAATGTTTTTAACGTGAATATGATGTTGCTCCTCTTGCATTTGTTCAAATTCTCTATCATGAATAAATCATCATCATTTGTTTAAGAATACTTCACAACAATACAGTGCATTTGATATATATATATATATATATATATATATATATATATATATATATATATATATATATATATATATATATATATATATATATATATGGAGATTGGAGGGATATATCTACTCCAAGAGTAAGTGTTGTATACTTATTTCAAATCTTAACCATTAATTTTCATTAATCTAACGGTATTAATTAATTATTTAATTTAATTAATTAATTAAAGTCGTTAGATTAATGGTTATCAACGATTAAGATCTGGAGTAAGTCTTCAACACTTACTCTTGGAGTAAATATATCATATATATATATATATATATATATATATATATATATATATATATATATATAAGTGATTTTAAACAGTATATAATTAATTAATTTACATAAACAATGTTACGTTATTTATATGATTTTAATTTCAAATCAATTTAAATTTAAATACTATACATTGATATAAGTGATACAAATAATAATGGTTTTAAAAATCTCAAATGATTTTTTATTAAAAATTAAAAGAAAATGTAATAGGTTCTATTCACCATAATAAGTGGTTCTTTTAAAAAATGGTTATTAATAGTTTGGTACAGTTCAGAATGAAGAATCGGTGCACCGAACCAATTGTTTGATTCAGTTCGGTTATGAACAAATTTAAACAGTTCGGTTCAGTTTTTACTATTTTTTATTATGGCTCGGTTGAGTATAGTTTGGTTCTCTTAGTGAACTATACCATGAACAACCCTAAACAACTCTTTTTACAAGTCTATAAATGCAGTTTGAAAATTGGATGTGACCGGTTAGCTTTTAAATGTTGCTTCCTTTACAAATTTGTTTTTACTCTACCTTAATATAGGAATGATGCACCTTGATAAGCTTGTGATAGCCTTTCAATGTATTGTTATAGTTTATTGTACTTTATTTTTCATTATTAATAGTATTAAAACGTTGCTATAGCATGATTACTTTATTTACTTTCAGAAAAAATATCATTATTTTATGTAATACTTGTATTGCTAAGCTAAATTTTTATAAAATACTGTACCGATATATCTAATCACTCTCAATAGATAGTTTTTGTACTATAAAATTTTCGTTGATGAGTTTCTTATTTTATTATAAGACCATGTGCAATGGTGGGTTTATTTGAAGTCAACATGGGAAAATCATGTGCAATGGTGTGTGTAAAGTAGTGTTGAGTGTGTGTTGGAGGAGAGAGATGTTGAGAAAACTCAACACCAAGTAAACTGACGCAGAGGCTGACTTGGCAGCGCCTGATTGGCCCAAAGCAGGCACGTGTGAGCCACTCTCTGGCCGTGAGAGTGGGCTTTATCCCACGCGGAGAGAGAAAGAGAAAAGGGATAATTAATGCCACTTGGTTGTTTGTGATTGGCTGGCCAGATTTTTATCCATTTAATACTTTGGACTCAATTATTTCGTTGCAAATTATTTTTTTTATTTTTTATTTTTTACCAAAATTCATGATTTTTTTTCTCTATAAATAGAGACTTGGTTCATTTGATTTGGACACAGAAAAAAAAACCAAGTTTTTCACTATCTTAATCTTATTATTATCTTTCTATTAGTGTTTATTTTGAAGTTAAGTGTCTTTTTTTAGTGAAATGGATCTCAATAATCATTTTAACACTCAAAATTCTGCTAATTTTGCATTTGACCAAAATCCCAACAATTTTCAAAATCCCAACAATTATCAAAATCCCAACTATTATCAAAATTCAAATCAATTTTCCAACCAACATCCTCAAAACATACCTAATTTTGGTTTTCCACCAAATTTCAACCAGTCATCCTCTGTTCCAAACTTTCAACCATATTATGGATCTATGCCGAGAAATCCATCTCAAACACCCCCGTTTAATGGTTATGTGACAATGGCGAATGCAAATTTTCCAAGTGGTGGTGTACCTGAATTTCCCGAGTTTTCAACACAACTAACTATTGGTGGCATGATAGTTTCTAATGAAGTCGGTCCAAATTCAGAGGATTCAACTCCTAAGAGCAGGAAAACTCAGCAACCAGCATGGAACACTGAACAAAATTTGGTGCTAATTAGTGGGTGGATTAAATTTGGAACAAGCAGTGTTGTCGGGAGAAACCAGAAAGGTGAAACATATTGGGGTAAAATTGCTGAGTATTGTAATGAGCATTGCTCATTCGATCCTCCGCGTGATGGACCTGCATGCCGAAACCGTTTTAATTATATGAACAAAGTGTTGGGTAAATGGATTGGCGCTTATGATGGCGCTAAGCGTATGCAAGGAAGTGGTTGGTCGGAGAATGATGTTTTGGCAAAAGCGCAGGAATTATATGCATGTGGGAAGAATGTTAGATTCACTTTAATGGAAGAATGGCACGCTCTCCGTGATCAACCACGTTATGGTAGTCAAGTAGGAGGAAATATTGGCTCATGAAGTAGTGGATCTAAGAGATCTCGCGAGAGTGATGCATGTGGCTCAAACACTGTAGAATCCAGTGCTCGTCCTATAGGAAGGGAGGCAGCTAAAAAAAAGGGTAAAAAGAAAAGCAAGGAATATGCCTCGGAGGTGGTGGACAAAGAATGGGCTGAATACAAAGAATTCAAGACGAAAGAGCTTGAACGATTGGACAACATAGCCTTGATGCAACAGCAGGCTAACAATATAGCCTTGGAAAAGACTAAAACCAAGAAAATGAAGATGTATCTAAAGCTAACTTCCGAAGAGCATCTAGATGACCGGAAGAACCAGCTGTTGAAAAAGTTGGAGGCAGAACTGTTTGATAATTAATTTCAATGAAGTATTTGTCAGTGTAGTGTCTGCTTTAATTATTGTTGTTTCAATATGCCAGTGTAGTGTTTGCTTTAATTATTGTTGTTTCAATATGCTAGTGTAGTGTTTGCTTTAATTATTGTTGTTTCAATATGCCAGTGTAGTGTTTGCTTTAATTATTGTTGTTTCAATATGCCAGTGTAGTGTTTGCTTTAATTATTGTTGTTTCAATATGTCAGTGTAGTGTTTGCTTTAATTATTGTCGAATCTATTCTTTATCTGATAATTAACTCTATACAATAAATTATTTCGAATCCGTCAGTGGTCCACCACCCAATTCGAATCTATTCCTTATCTGATAATTAACTCTATACAATAAATTATTTCGAATCCGTCAGTGGTCCACCACCCAATTCGAATCTATTCCTTATCTGATAATTAACTCTATACAATAAATTATTTCGAATCCGTCAGTGGTCCACCACCCAATTCGAATCTATTCCTTATCTGATAATTAACTCTATACAATAAATTATTTCGAATCCGTCAGTGGTCCACCACCCACATCCATTTATATATAGGGACTCATACATCCATTTATGTACCAATATCCCAAAATCCATCCAATCTACCTCCAATATCACAAAAAAATGGATCCATCACAATATCATTTTGATATCGCAGCCTACAATCAAAATCGTGAAATTGAAGAAAATTATATAGTCAATCGATTTAGAGAGCGTAGAAACAAAATATCGGAAGATAATGCACCTCGTAGTAGAAAATATCTCAATAGAGATCATGCAGCGGCTGTAACACCCCAAATCTACCCGATAAATTATACGGAAAATACGAGTATAAATTCCAAACAAGTTCATTTGAGGTATCACATGTTCTTCATTTCAAAAACATTTACGGCTTACTTGCCTTCATATAGATACATAGCACAAGAATTTAAAACGATAATCAAATCATTACTAAAAATCACTTTGTTTAAATTCAATAATTAACTCGCAGCGGAATCAACAAACTTCATAAATATTCAATTCAAGTCATAGCATCATTGCCCGGTAACTTTAAGTTACAATTTAAACCAAAACCATATGAAAATTCAGCAACAAAAATAATATTTAAAACAATCGTTTTATCCCCCGAGTGCTACGTATCAGAGCAAGACACCAACTCGACTAACAACAACTAAAGACTTCATAAAATCACTTCAAAACTTCCACCGCTATCTTGTGTACCTGTCCGTTTCCCACGGTAAGGGAAACATCATTCAGAAGGGGTGAGATATCGAAAAATATAAACAAAAGTATGATAATTAATATGTTAGAATTAAATCATACAAAATTATCACTTTAAAGATTTCAGACGACAGCTATAACAACAATTTAAAACTGTACAGATATAATAACAAAATCAACAACAATATAATAATAGTTATAACAACTATTTTTCATCTTCCAGACGGCACCTGTCACAACAAGTCATTAGCATAAAAACTTATAATTACAACTTCACATTATCACAATTCACTTCACATCGTCATATTCAACAACAACTCAAGTCACATCACGTCACAATTAAATCACACTCATGCCACATATAATGAGACTCTACAATTGCACATGCATGTGGTACCCAGGGCATCAGCCCCCATCGCCAATTGCCAATTAACAGAGGCATCAAGGCATAAGCCTTCGTCACTAATTTGCCAATCCAGGCCGTCGCAAAAAATGCATATGTATATGAATGCAACAAACACACACAACAAACAACATCATCGTCACAAAGGCATAAGCCTATATCGTCGCTATACCAATAAATAGAGGTACACATCTTCACTGAAACATCCTTCAACTTCGCATAAAACAACAACAATTATCACCACAACAACAACTAATTTCATCGAATCAACACGACATAATCACAACAAATAATCCATGGAAAAATTCATACACCTTAATCCTACATACAATCATCATATTCCTGGTTATATAATTCGAACCCCACCCTTACCTTGGTAAATATGGACTCTTTCATCATAGCTCTAAGTTTTTCTCCAAAAGAAATCCTTTCTAACATCAAATGGAGACACACCTAAACACCAGTTCGGGAATCAGCTTATCAGACAAACTTAAAACCCTCAAAATCAAAATCGCTCCGGTCAGAACTTACCTCTATGAGTCAGGAACGTTGTGCTCAAGTTCCATAACGATCCAACGGTTGGATTGAGAGATATGTCTGATTTGCCAAGATGACTCTATGCTGAAACTTGCTGCGAAAATAAATGCTTCCTCCATAATTTTCTTCTTCTCTCAAGTGCTCCTCCCTTCTTTCTCTTCTCTTTTCTATTTTTCCTTTCTCCCCAAAAATAAGTTATGTGACTCCAACTCTAAAACCCTAATTTTCTCCTCTTACTATCTCTTTTCTCTTAATGGGCTTAGCCCATAATCCATCTATTACGTTTCTACTACTAAGGCCCAATTAACTATATCTCTCATACAACTTAATTAACCACGATAACACAAACACACATACAATTAAATACTTCGAATAATTATTATATCACATAATAACTAAATAAATAAATAATTATTAAAAATACCAAATAGTATAATTACTAATATAATTAATACAAATATTAATAAAGTCGGGATGTTACAACTCTCCCCCACTTAGAATATTTTCGTCCTCGAAAATCTATACGACATCACCATACTTAACACATCCTTCACATTCAATCCTTCGATCAAACGACAACCCGGTCACGGTTTAAATCTAGTACTTATACCATCAATCTTCTAATACGATTGCAACATAATCCTTACTAACTTGCCAACCATTTTAGCAATATCTTGAAACATCTTACAACGTAGCAATAGCTACCACTTGCTTATATCTGATTATACAATCTCACGTCATCATCCTTAGCAACCTATTTAACACCAAACGCATACGCAATTCTTATTTCCATATTCTGGTGTCTTCGCTACCGAAGCACCAACAACTTACAACCGAATTATAACCTATGAGTACAACTTCTCCCCTACTTAGTTCCAAACCAACTCCTGCAACAAGCAATAAAAAACAACAAGTACCGACAGTGTTGTAAACACTTGTCCCGTACTAAGGGATAAACAACAATTAGACAACTCTGTCCGGACGGACGGACCTGCTCTGATACCACTAATGTAACACCCCAAATCTACCCGATAAATTATACGGAAAATACGAGTATAAATTCCAAACAAGTTCATTTGAGGTATCACATGTTCTTCATTTCAAAAACATTTACGGCTTACTTGCCTTCATATAGATACATAGCACAAGAATTTAAAACGATAATCAAATCATTACTAAAAATCACTTTGTTTAAATTCAATAATTAACTCGCAGCGGAATCAACAAACTTCATAAATATTCAATTCAAGTCGTAGCATCATTGCCCGGTAACTTTAAGTTACAATTTAAACCAAAACCATATAAAAATTCAGCAACAAAAATAATATTTAAAACAATCGTTTTATCCCCCGAGTGCTACGTATCAGAGCAAGACACCAACTCGACTAACAACAACTAAAGACTTCATAAAATCACTTCAAAACTTCCACCGCTATCTTGTGTACCTGTCCGTTTCCCACGGTAAGGGAAACATCATTCAGAAGGGGTGAGATATCGAAAAATATAAACAAAAGTATGATAATTAATATGTTAGAATTAAATCATACAAAATTATCACTTTAAAGATTTCAGACGACAGCTATAACAACAATTTAAAACTGTACAGATATAATAACAAAATCAACAACAATATAATAATAGTTATAACAACTATTTTTCATCTTCCAGACGGCACCTGTCACAACAAGTCATTAGCATAAAAACTTATAATTACAACTTCACATTATCACAATTCACTTCACATCGTCATATTCAACAACAACTCAAGTCACATCACGTCACAATTAAATCACACTCATGCCACATATAATGAGACTCTACAATTGCACATGCATGTGGTACCCAGGGCATCATCCCCCATCGCCAATTGCCAATTAACAGAGGCATCAAGGCATAAGCCTTCGTCACTAATTTGCCAATCCAGGCCGTCGCAAAAAATGCATATGTATATGAATGCAACAAACACACACAACAAACAACATCATCGTCACAAAGGCATAAGCCTATATCGTCGCTATACCAATAAATAGAGGTACACATCTTCACTGAAACATCCTTCAACTTCGCATAAAACAACAACAATTATCACCACAACAACAACTAATTTCATCGAATCAACACGACATAATCACAACAAATAATCCATGGAAAAATTCATACACCTTAATCCTACATACAATCATCATATTCCTGGTTATATAATTCGAACCCCACCCTTACCTTGGTAAATATGGACTCTTTCATCATAGCTCTAAGTTTTTCTCCAAAAGAAATCCTTTCTAACATCAAATGGAGACACACCTAAACACCAGTTCGGGAATCAGCTTATCAGACAAACTTAAAACCCTCAAAATCAAAATCGCTCCGGTCAGAACTTACCTCTATGAGTCAGGAACGTTGTGCTCAAGTTCCATAACGATCCAACGGTTGGATTGAGAGATATGTCTGATTTGCCAAGATGACTCTATGCTGAAACTTGCTGCGAAAATAAATGCTTCCTCCATAATTTTCTTCTTCTCTCAAGTGCTCCTCCCTTCTTTCTCTTCTCTTTTCTATTTTTCCTTTCTCCCCAAAAATAAGTTATGTGACTCCAACTCTAAAACCCTAATTTTCTCCTCTTACTATCTCTTTTCTCTTAATGGGCTTAGCCCATAATCCATCTATTACGTTTCTACTACTAAGGCCCAATTAACTATATCTCTCATACAACTTAATTAACCACGATAACACAAACACACATACAATTAAATACTTCGAATAATTATTATATCACATAATAACTAAATAAATAAATAATTATTAAAAATACCAAATAGTATAATTACTAATATAATTAATACAAATATTAATAAAGTCGGGATGTTACAACTCTCCCCCACTTAGAATATTTTCGTCCTCGAAAATCTATACGACATCACCATACTTAACACATCCTTCACATTCAATCCTTCGATCAAACGACAACCCGGTCACGGTTTAAATCTAGTACTTATACCATCAATCTTCTAATACGATTGCAACATAATCCTTACTAACTTGCCAACCATTTTAGCAATATCTTGAAACATCTTACAACGTAGCAATAGCTACCACTTGCTTATATCTGATTATACAATCTCACGTCATCATCCTTAGCAACCTATTTAACACCAAACGCATACGCAATTCTTATTTCCATATTCTGGTGTCTTCGCTACCGAAGCACCAACAACTTACAACCGAATTATAACCTATGAGTACAACTTCTCCCCTACTTAGTTCCAAACCAACTCCTGCAACAAGCAATAAAAAACAACAAGTACCGACAGTGTTGTAAACACTTGTCCCGTACTAAGGGATAAACAACAATTAGACAACTCTGTCCGGACGGACGGACCTGCTCTGATACCACTAATGTAACACCCCAAATCTACCCGATAAATTATACGGAAAATACGAGTATAAATTCCAAACAAGTTCATTTGAGGTATCACATGTTCTTCATTTCAAAAACATTTACGGCTTACTTGCCTTCATATAGATACATAGCACAAGAATTTAAAACGATAATCAAATCATTACTAAAAATCACTTTGTTTAAATTCAATAATTAACTCGCAGCGGAATCAACAAACTTCATAAATATTCAATTCAAGTCGTAGCATCATTGCCCGGTAACTTTAAGTTACAATTTAAACCAAAACCATATAAAAATTCAGCAACAAAAATAATATTTAAAACAATCGTTTTATCCCCCGAGTGCTACGTATCAGAGCAAGACACCAACTCGACTAACAACAACTAAAGACTTCATAAAATCACTTCAAAACTTCCACCGCTATCTTGTGTACCTGTCCGTTTCCCACGGTAAGGGAAACATCATTCAGAAGGGGTGAGATATCGAAAAATATAAACAAAAGTATGATAATTAATATGTTAGAATTAAATCATACAAAATTATCACTTTAAAGATTTCAGACGACAGCTATAACAACAATTTAAAACTGTACAGATATAATAACAAAATCAACAACAATATAATAATAGTTATAACAACTATTTTTCATCTTCCAGACGGCACCTGTCACAACAAGTCATTAGCATAAAAACTTATAATTACAACTTCACATTATCACAATTCACTTCACATCGTCATATTCAACAACAACTCAAGTCACATCACGTCACAATTAAATCACACTCATGCCACATATAATGAGACTCTACAATTGCACATGCATGTGGTACCCAGGGCATCATCCCCCATCGCCAATTGCCAATTAACAGAGGCATCAAGGCATAAGCCTTCGTCACTAATTTGCCAATCCAGGCCGTCGCAAAAAATGCATATGTATATGAATGCAACAAACACACACAACAAACAACATCATCGTCACAAAGGCATAAGCCTATATCGTCGCTATACCAATAAATAGAGGTACACATCTTCACTGAAACATCCTTCAACTTCGCATAAAACAACAACAATTATCACCACAACAACAACTAATTTCATCGAATCAACACGACATAATCACAACAAATAATCCATGGAAAAATTCATACACCTTAATCCTACATACAATCATCATATTCCTGGTTATATAATTCGAACCCCACCCTTACCTTGGTAAATATGGACTCTTTCATCATAGCTCTAAGTTTTTCTCCAAAAGAAATCCTTTCTAACATCAAATGGAGACACACCTAAACACCAGTTCGGGAATCAGCTTATCAGACAAACTTAAAACCCTCAAAATCAAAATCGCTCCGGTCAGAACTTACCTCTATGAGTCAGGAACGTTGTGCTCAAGTTCCATAACGATCCAACGGTTGGATTGAGAGATATGTCTGATTTGCCAAGATGACTCTATGCTGAAACTTGCTGCGAAAATAAATGCTTCCTCCATAATTTTCTTCTTCTCTCAAGTGCTCCTCCCTTCTTTCTCTTCTCTTTTCTATTTTTCCTTTCTCCCCAAAAATAAGTTATGTGACTCCAACTCTAAAACCCTAATTTTCTCCTCTTACTATCTCTTTTCTCTTAATGGGCTTAGCCCATAATCCATCTATTACGTTTCTACTACTAAGGCCCAATTAACTATATCTCTCATACAACTTAATTAACCACGATAACACAAACACACATACAATTAAATACTTCGAATAATTATTATATCACATAATAACTAAATAAATAAATAATTATTAAAAATACCAAATAGTATAATTACTAATATAATTAATACAAATATTAATAAAGTCGGGATGTTACAACTCTCCCCCACTTAGAATATTTTCGTCCTCGAAAATCTATACGACATCACCATACTTAACACATCCTTCACATTCAATCCTTCGATCAAACGACAACCCGGTCACGGTTTAAATCTAGTACTTATACCATCAATCTTCTAATACGATTGCAACATAATCCTTACTAACTTGCCAACCATTTTAGCAATATCTTGAAACATCTTACAACGTAGCAATAGCTACCACTTGCTTATATCTGATTATACAATCTCACGTCATCATCCTTAGCAACCTATTTAACACCAAACGCATACGCAATTCTTATTTCCATATTCTGGTGTCTTCGCTACCGAAGCACCAACAACTTACAACCGAATTATAACCTATGAGTACAACTTCTCCCCTACTTAGTTCCAAACCAACTCCTGCAACAAGCAATAAAAAACAACAAGTACCGACAGTGTTGTAAACACTTGTCCCGTACTAAGGGATAAACAACAATTAGACAACTCTGTCCGGACGGACGGACCTGCTCTGATACCACTAATGTAACACCCCAAATCTACCCGATAAATTATACGGAAAATACGAGTATAAATTCCAAACAAGTTCATTTGAGGTATCACATGTTCTTCATTTCAAAAACATTTACGGCTTACTTGCCTTCATATAGATACATAGCACAAGAATTTAAAACGATAATCAAATCATTACTAAAAATCACTTTGTTTAAATTCAATAATTAACTCGCAGCGGAATCAACAAACTTCATAAATATTCAATTCAAGTCGTAGCATCATTGCCCGGTAACTTTAAGTTACAATTTAAACCAAAACCATATAAAAATTCAGCAACAAAAATAATATTTAAAACAATCGTTTTATCCCCCGAGTGCTACGTATCAGAGCAAGACACCAACTCGACTAACAACAACTAAAGACTTCATAAAATCACTTCAAAACTTCCACCGCTATCTTGTGTACCTGTCCGTTTCCCACGGTAAGGGAAACATCATTCAGAAGGGGTGAGATATCGAAAAATATAAACAAAAGTATGATAATTAATATGTTAGAATTAAATCATACAAAATTATCACTTTAAAGATTTCAGACGACAGCTATAACAACAATTTAAAACTGTACAGATATAATAACAAAATCAACAACAATATAATAATAGTTATAACAACTATTTTTCATCTTCCAGACGGCACCTGTCACAACAAGTCATTAGCATAAAAACTTATAATTACAACTTCACATTATCACAATTCACTTCACATCGTCATATTCAACAACAACTCAAGTCACATCACGTCACAATTAAATCACACTCATGCCACATATAATGAGACTCTACAATTGCACATGCATGTGGTACCCAGGGCATCAGCCCCCATCGCCAATTGCCAATTAACAGAGGCATCAAGGCATAAGCCTTCGTCACTAATTTGCCAATCCAGGCCGTCGCAAAAAATGCATATGTATATGAATGCAACAAACACACACAACAAACAACATCATCGTCACAAAGGCATAAGCCTATATCGTCGCTATACCAATAAATAGAGGTACACATCTTCACTGAAACATCCTTCAACTTCGCATAAAACAACAACAATTATCACCACAACAACAACTAATTTCATCGAATCAACACGACATAATCACAACAAATAATCCATGGAAAAATTCATACACCTTAATCCTACATACAATCATCATATTCCTGGTTATATAATTCGAACCCCACCCTTACCTTGGTAA
This sequence comes from Vicia villosa, assembly GCF_029867415.1. Lineage (NCBI taxonomy): Eukaryota > Viridiplantae > Streptophyta > Magnoliopsida > Fabales > Fabaceae > Vicia > Vicia villosa. The sequence continues at coordinate 87,719,260 of NC_081182.1, forward strand.
ATATGGACTCTTTCATCATAGCTCTAAGTTTTTCTCCAAAAGAAATCCTTTCTAACATCAAATGGAGACACACCTAAACACCAGTTCGGGAATCAGCTTATCAGACAAACTTAAAACCCTCAAAATCAAAATCGCTCCGGTCAGAACTTACCTCTATGAGTCAGGAACGTTGTGCTCAAGTTCCATAACGATCCAACGGTTGGATTGAGAGATATGTCTGATTTGCCAAGATGACTCTATGCTGAAACTTGCTGCGAAAATAAATGCTTCCTCCATAATTTTCTTCTTCTCTCAAGTGCTCCTCCCTTCTTTCTCTTCTCTTTTCTATTTTTCCTTTCTCCCCAAAAATAAGTTATGTGACTCCAACTCTAAAACCCTAATTTTCTCCTCTTACTATCTCTTTTCTCTTAATGGGCTTAGCCCATAATCCATCTATTACGTTTCTACTACTAAGGCCCAATTAACTATATCTCTCATACAACTTAATTAACCACGATAACACAAACACACATACAATTAAATACTTCGAATAATTATTATATCACATAATAACTAAATAAATAAATAATTATTAAAAATACCAAATAGTATAATTACTAATATAATTAATACAAATATTAATAAAGTCGGGATGTTACAACTCTCCCCCACTTAGAATATTTTCGTCCTCGAAAATCTATACGACATCACCATACTTAACACATCCTTCACATTCAATCCTTCGATCAAACGACAACCCGGTCACGGTTTAAATCTAGTACTTATACCATCAATCTTCTAATACGATTGCAACATAATCCTTACTAACTTGCCAACCATTTTAGCAATATCTTGAAACATCTTACAACGTAGCAATAGCTACCACTTGCTTATATCTGATTATACAATCTCACGTCATCATCCTTAGCAACCTATTTAACACCAAACGCATACGCAATTCTTATTTCCATATTCTGGTGTCTTCGCTACCGAAGCACCAACAACTTACAACCGAATTATAACCTATGAGTACAACTTCTCCCCTACTTAGTTCCAAACCAACTCCTGCAACAAGCAATAAAAAACAACAAGTACCGACAGTGTTGTAAACACTTGTCCCGTACTAAGGGATAAACAACAATTAGACAACTCTGTCCGGACGGACGGACCTGCTCTGATACCACTAATGTAACACCCCAAATCTACCCGATAAATTATACGGAAAATACGAGTATAAATTCCAAACAAGTTCATTTGAGGTATCACATGTTCTTCATTTCAAAAACATTTACGGCTTACTTGCCTTCATATAGATACATAGCACAAGAATTTAAAACGATAATCAAATCATTACTAAAAATCACTTTGTTTAAATTCAATAATTAACTCGCAGCGGAATCAACAAACTTCATAAATATTCAATTCAAGTCGTAGCATCATTGCCCGGTAACTTTAAGTTACAATTTAAACCAAAACCATATAAAAATTCAGCAACAAAAATAATATTTAAAACAATCGTTTTATCCCCCGAGTGCTACGTATCAGAGCAAGACACCAACTCGACTAACAACAACTAAAGACTTCATAAAATCACTTCAAAACTTCCACCGCTATCTTGTGTACCTGTCCGTTTCCCACGGTAAGGGAAACATCATTCAGAAGGGGTGAGATATCGAAAAATATAAACAAAAGTATGATAATTAATATGTTAGAATTAAATCATACAAAATTATCACTTTAAAGATTTCAGACGACAGCTATAACAACAATTTAAAACTGTACAGATATAATAACAAAATCAACAACAATATAATAATAGTTATAACAACTATTTTTCATCTTCCAGACGGCACCTGTCACAACAAGTCATTAGCATAAAAACTTATAATTACAACTTCACATTATCACAATTCACTTCACATCGTCATATTCAACAACAACTCAAGTCACATCACGTCACAATTAAATCACACTCATGCCACATATAATGAGACTCTACAATTGCACATGCATGTGGTACCCAGGGCATCAGCCCCCATCGCCAATTGCCAATTAACAGAGGCATCAAGGCATAAGCCTTCGTCACTAATTTGCCAATCCAGGCCGTCGCAAAAAATGCATATGTATATGAATGCAACAAACACACACAACAAACAACATCATCGTCACAAAGGCATAAGCCTATATCGTCGCTATACCAATAAATAGAGGTACACATCTTCACTGAAACATCCTTCAACTTCGCATAAAACAACAACAATTATCACCACAACAACAACTAATTTCATCGAATCAACACGACATAATCACAACAAATAATCCATGGAAAAATTCATACACCTTAATCCTACATACAATCATCATATTCCTGGTTATATAATTCGAACCCCACCCTTACCTTGGTAAATATGGACTCTTTCATCATAGCTCTAAGTTTTTCTCCAAAAGAAATCCTTTCTAACATCAAATGGAGACACACCTAAACACCAGTTCGGGAATCAGCTTATCAGACAAACTTAAAACCCTCAAAATCAAAATCGCTCCGGTCAGAACTTACCTCTATGAGTCAGGAACGTTGTGCTCAAGTTCCATAACGATCCAACGGTTGGATTGAGAGATATGTCTGATTTGCCAAGATGACTCTATGCTGAAACTTGCTGCGAAAATAAATGCTTCCTCCATAATTTTCTTCTTCTCTCAAGTGCTCCTCCCTTCTTTCTCTTCTCTTTTCTATTTTTCCTTTCTCCCCAAAAATAAGTTATGTGACTCCAACTCTAAAACCCTAATTTTCTCCTCTTACTATCTCTTTTCTCTTAATGGGCTTAGCCCATAATCCATCTATTACGTTTCTACTACTAAGGCCCAATTAACTATATCTCTCATACAACTTAATTAACCACGATAACACAAACACACATACAATTAAATACTTCGAATAATTATTATATCACATAATAACTAAATAAATAAATAATTATTAAAAATACCAAATAGTATAATTACTAATATAATTAATACAAATATTAATAAAGTCGGGATGTTACAACTCTCCCCCACTTAGAATATTTTCGTCCTCGAAAATCTATACGACATCACCATACTTAACACATCCTTCACATTCAATCCTTCGATCAAACGACAACCCGGTCACGGTTTAAATCTAGTACTTATACCATCAATCTTCTAATACGATTGCAACATAATCCTTACTAACTTGCCAACCATTTTAGCAATATCTTGAAACATCTTACAACGTAGCAATAGCTACCACTTGCTTATATCTGATTATACAATCTCACGTCATCATCCTTAGCAACCTATTTAACACCAAACGCATACGCAATTCTTATTTCCATATTCTGGTGTCTTCGCTACCGAAGCACCAACAACTTACAACCGAATTATAACCTATGAGTACAACTTCTCCCCTACTTAGTTCCAAACCAACTCCTGCAACAAGCAATAAAAAACAACAAGTACCGACAGTGTTGTAAACACTTGTCCCGTACTAAGGGATAAACAACAATTAGACAACTCTGTCCGGACGGACGGACCTGCTCTGATACCACTAATGTAACACCCCAAATCTACCCGATAAATTATACGGAAAATACGAGTATAAATTCCAAACAAGTTCATTTGAGGTATCACATGTTCTTCATTTCAAAAACATTTACGGCTTACTTGCCTTCATATAGATACATAGCACAAGAATTTAAAACGATAATCAAATCATTACTAAAAATCACTTTGTTTAAATTCAATAATTAACTCGCAGCGGAATCAACAAACTTCATAAATATTCAATTCAAGTCGTAGCATCATTGCCCGGTAACTTTAAGTTACAATTTAAACCAAAACCATATAAAAATTCAGCAACAAAAATAATATTTAAAACAATCGTTTTATCCCCCGAGTGCTACGTATCAGAGCAAGACACCAACTCGACTAACAACAACTAAAGACTTCATAAAATCACTTCAAAACTTCCACCGCTATCTTGTGTACCTGTCCGTTTCCCACGGTAAGGGAAACATCATTCAGAAGGGGTGAGATATCGAAAAATATAAACAAAAGTATGATAATTAATATGTTAGAATTAAATCATACAAAATTATCACTTTAAAGATTTCAGACGACAGCTATAACAACAATTTAAAACTGTACAGATATAATAACAAAATCAACAACAATATAATAATAGTTATAACAACTATTTTTCATCTTCCAGACGGCACCTGTCACAACAAGTCATTAGCATAAAAACTTATAATTACAACTTCACATTATCACAATTCACTTCACATCGTCATATTCAACAACAACTCAAGTCACATCACGTCACAATTAAATCACACTCATGCCACATATAATGAGACTCTACAATTGCACATGCATGTGGTACCCAGGGCATCAGCCCCCATCGCCAATTGCCAATTAACAGAGGCATCAAGGCATAAGCCTTCGTCACTAATTTGCCAATCCAGGCCGTCGCAAAAAATGCATATGTATATGAATGCAACAAACACACACAACAAACAACATCATCGTCACAAAGGCATAAGCCTATATCGTCGCTATACCAATAAATAGAGGTACACATCTTCACTGAAACATCCTTCAACTTCGCATAAAACAACAACAATTATCACCACAACAACAACTAATTTCATCGAATCAACACGACATAATCACAACAAATAATCCATGGAAAAATTCATACACCTTAATCCTACATACAATCATCATATTCCTGGTTATATAATTCGAACCCCACCCTTACCTTGGTAAATATGGACTCTTTCATCATAGCTCTAAGTTTTTCTCCAAAAGAAATCCTTTCTAACATCAAATGGAGACACACCTAAACACCAGTTCGGGAATCAGCTTATCAGACAAACTTAAAACCCTCAAAATCAAAATCGCTCCGGTCAGAACTTACCTCTATGAGTCAGGAACGTTGTGCTCAAGTTCCATAACGATCCAACGGTTGGATTGAGAGATATGTCTGATTTGCCAAGATGACTCTATGCTGAAACTTGCTGCGAAAATAAATGCTTCCTCCATAATTTTCTTCTTCTCTCAAGTGCTCCTCCCTTCTTTCTCTTCTCTTTTCTATTTTTCCTTTCTCCCCAAAAATAAGTTATGTGACTCCAACTCTAAAACCCTAATTTTCTCCTCTTACTATCTCTTTTCTCTTAATGGGCTTAGCCCATAATCCATCTATTACGTTTCTACTACTAAGGCCCAATTAACTATATCTCTCATACAACTTAATTAACCACGATAACACAAACACACATACAATTAAATACTTCGAATAATTATTATATCACATAATAACTAAATAAATAAATAATTATTAAAAATACCAAATAGTATAATTACTAATATAATTAATACAAATATTAATAAAGTCGGGATGTTACAACTCTCCCCCACTTAGAATATTTTCGTCCTCGAAAATCTATACGACATCACCATACTTAACACATCCTTCACATTCAATCCTTCGATCAAACGACAACCCGGTCACGGTTTAAATCTAGTACTTATACCATCAATCTTCTAATACGATTGCAACATAATCCTTACTAACTTGCCAACCATTTTAGCAATATCTTGAAACATCTTACAACGTAGCAATAGCTACCACTTGCTTATATCTGATTATACAATCTCACGTCATCATCCTTAGCAACCTATTTAACACCAAACGCATACGCAATTCTTATTTCCATATTCTGGTGTCTTCGCTACCGAAGCACCAACAACTTACAACCGAATTATAACCTATGAGTACAACTTCTCCCCTACTTAGTTCCAAACCAACTCCTGCAACAAGCAATAAAAAACAACAAGTACCGACAGTGTTGTAAACACTTGTCCCGTACTAAGGGATAAACAACAATTAGACAACTCTGTCCGGACGGACGGACCTGCTCTGATACCACTAATGTAACACCCCAAATCTACCCGATAAATTATACGGAAAATACGAGTATAAATTCCAAACAAGTTCATTTGAGGTATCACATGTTCTTCATTTCAAAAACATTTACGGCTTACTTGCCTTCATATAGATACATAGCACAAGAATTTAAAACGATAATCAAATCATTACTAAAAATCACTTTGTTTAAATTCAATAATTAACTCGCAGCGGAATCAACAAACTTCATAAATATTCAATTCAAGTCGTAGCATCATTGCCCGGTAACTTTAAGTTACAATTTAAACCAAAACCATATAAAAATTCAGCAACAAAAATAATATTTAAAACAATCGTTTTATCCCCCGAGTGCTACGTATCAGAGCAAGACACCAACTCGACTAACAACAACTAAAGACTTCATAAAATCACTTCAAAACTTCCACCGCTATCTTGTGTACCTGTCCGTTTCCCACGGTAAGGGAAACATCATTCAGAAGGGGTGAGATATCGAAAAATATAAACAAAAGTATGATAATTAATATGTTAGAATTAAATCATACAAAATTATCACTTTAAAGATTTCAGACGACAGCTATAACAACAATTTAAAACTGTACAGATATAATAACAAAATCAACAACAATATAATAATAGTTATAACAACTATTTTTCATCTTCCAGACGGCACCTGTCACAACAAGTCATTAGCATAAAAACTTATAATTACAACTTCACATTATCACAATTCACTTCACATCGTCATATTCAACAACAACTCAAGTCACATCACGTCACAATTAAATCACACTCATGCCACATATAATGAGACTCTACAATTGCACATGCATGTGGTACCCAGGGCATCAGCCCCCATCGCCAATTGCCAATTAACAGAGGCATCAAGGCATAAGCCTTCGTCACTAATTTGCCAATCCAGGCCGTCGCAAAAAATGCATATGTATATGAATGCAACAAACACACACAACAAACAACATCATCGTCACAAAGGCATAAGCCTATATCGTCGCTATACCAATAAATAGAGGTACACATCTTCACTGAAACATCCTTCAACTTCGCATAAAACAACAACAATTATCACCACAACAACAACTAATTTCATCGAATCAACACGACATAATCACAACAAATAATCCATGGAAAAATTCATACACCTTAATCCTACATACAATCATCATATTCCTGGTTATATAATTCGAACCCCACCCTTACCTTGGTAAATATGGACTCTTTCATCATAGCTCTAAGTTTTTCTCCAAAAGAAATCCTTTCTAACATCAAATGGAGACACACCTAAACACCAGTTCGGGAATCAGCTTATCAGACAAACTTAAAACCCTCAAAATCAAAATCGCTCCGGTCAGAACTTACCTCTATGAGTCAGGAACGTTGTGCTCAAGTTCCATAACGATCCAACGGTTGGATTGAGAGATATGTCTGATTTGCCAAGATGACTCTATGCTGAAACTTGCTGCGAAAATAAATGCTTCCTCCATAATTTTCTTCTTCTCTCAAGTGCTCCTCCCTTCTTTCTCTTCTCTTTTCTATTTTTCCTTTCTCCCCAAAAATAAGTTATGTGACTCCAACTCTAAAACCCTAATTTTCTCCTCTTACTATCTCTTTTCTCTTAATGGGCTTAGCCCATAATCCATCTATTACGTTTCTACTACTAAGGCCCAATTAACTATATCTCTCATACAACTTAATTAACCACGATAACACAAACACACATACAATTAAATACTTCGAATAATTATTATATCACATAATAACTAAATAAATAAATAATTATTAAAAATACCAAATAGTATAATTACTAATATAATTAATACAAATATTAATAAAGTCGGGATGTTACAGCGGCAAACCAAAGACTAATTGACGACTACTTTGCCAATGAGCCTACATATGACGATGCAATGTTTCGTCGTCTGTACCGGATGAAAAAAAATGTTTTCCTTCGAATCGTTGGGGACCTTTCAAGTAGTGATAACTACTTCACCCAGCGAGTTGATGCAGCCAATAAAGAAGGTATATCACCCTTAGCAAAATGTACCACAGCAATGCGAATGTTAGCATATGGTGTGGCAGCAGATGCGGTCGATGAGTACATCAAAATAGGAGGTACTACAACATTGGAGTGCTTACGTAGATTCTGTAAAGGAATCATATGCTTGTACGAGCAAGTGTATCTGAGAGCACCAACCCAAGATGACCTGCAAAGAATACTGCATGTTAGTGAAATGCGGGGGTTCCCAGGGATGATTGGGAGTATTGACTGCATGCACTGGGAGTGGAAAAATTGTCCTAAAGCATGGGAAGGACAATTTACTAGAGGGGATAAGGGAACCACCACAGTTATTCTTGAAGCAGTTGCATCTCATGACCTATGGATCTGGCATGCCTTTTTTGGATGTCCGGGAACGTTGAACGATATAAACGTTCTAGACCGGTCACCAGTGTTTGATGACGTGGAACAGGGAAAGGCTCCAAGTGTGAATTTCTTTGTGAATCAACGTCCATATAATATGGCATACTATCTAGCTGATGGTATCTACCCTTCTTATCCAACTTTCGTCAAATCGATTAGACTTCCTCAAAGTGAACCCGATAAATTATTTGCAAAATTTCAGGAGGGATGTCGGAAGGACATCGAACGTGCATTTGGAGTGCTCCAAGCTCGATTTAAAATCATCCGTGAACCAGCTCGCTTGTGGGACATAGCTGATTTGGGTATCATCATGAGGTCATGCATCATATTACATAATATGATTGTTGAGGATGAACGAGATTCATATTCTCAACGTTGGACCGATTTTGAGCAATCTAGGGAAAGTGGATCTAGTGCACCACAACCATACTCGACCGAGGTGTTACCCGCTTTTGCAAATCATGTGCGTGCTAGATCAGAGTTCCGTGATCCAAATGTTCATCAAGAATTGCAAGCCGATCTAGTGAAGCACATATGGACAAAGTTTGGAATGTTCCGTGATTGAATTATTTGTGTGTTGTATTGCATTTTAAATTATTTGTATCGTACTAATTACGTTACTTGTGTGTTGTATTGCATTTTAAATTATTTGTAACGTACTAATTACGTTAATTGTGTGTTGTATTTTAAATTAATTTAAGATGATTTGTATCGTATCCAATTATTTAAATAAATTTTGTTTTTATTACAAAAAATTAAAAAATAAATTATTAAGTATTTATTATTTTAATTTAATTTTAATCGATAATTGTAATTTTATGTAATCATAAAAATAAAAATAAAATTTAAATAAGAATATGAAAATAAAAAGTGGCGGGGTAGGGTGTTTAGTGAAAAACCATTGGAGAGGGTAAAAGTTGAATGGGTGTTGAGTTATTAGGTGGAAGAAAGAGAAAATGATGTGGAGTGTTGGGAGTTGAAAAAGTGGGTGTTGAGTTTCTCAACCATTGTAGATGGTCTAAGGTCATAGATCATTTTTTCAAAGACATCATTATAAATTTTTATTTCATCATCTTTATCAAATTACAGAGATACTGCATTCCACCAAAATTTCAAAGATTTTAAAAGTTTGGTTTGTTGTTGAAAGATTTACATCATCGTTTCTTATTTTATAATTTGTAATGCAACTTGTGTGAATTTTGTCACTAAAACTATCAATTTATCAGTATATTAGAAAGAAACAATGAGAGTGATATTGTTTAATTTTAACCTATTATTTAATTTTAGTAAAATTAAGAATTTATTTTATAAAAATGGATGATATTCAATAATCGCACAAACAACTAACCTTTTTTATTTTACGGGTCTTTACCAACGTAATACGTATAATTTATTTAAATATATAATTATTTTTATTTAAGAGATAAAATCTTTATTTCTAAAGAAACAATGAGAGTGATATTTGTAACCTTTACCAACTCATGTAAATTTTCTCACTCAAACTCACTATTTTTACACGTCTGTCGCCATAATAACTTTTTTATTTTAATCAACAAAATATTTTTAAATAGTTATTAGTGATATTTGTAAATGTCCATAATAATTATATATATTGGATTTATCATGTTGATGATTTGTTACATATTATTTTTAACTCTTTTCAGTTATTATAAATATTTATAATTAGTATAAATTCACTAATTTCACGGGGCACTATCACCACAATACATTTTTTATTTAAACAACAAAATATTATGGCTCTGTTTGGTAAAACATGTTTTCGAGCTTATAGCTTATGTCTTATGTCTTATAAGCTCATATGATAATTTAGACCTGTTTGGTAACGGTCTTTTCATCACGAGCTTATAACTTATTTTACTAGCTTATAGTTTATTTTTCAGACGCTATTTCAAATAACGTTTTAGCTTATGTCTTATAGCTTATTATTTTTTCTTTCTTTTTTATCCTTATTATTTTAATCAAAATCCATTTTTAATCTTTATAATTTATTTTAATTTAAAATAAAATAATTATATATTAAATATCTTTTATGTCATTTTACATTTATAAGTTAATTGAACCGCTAATTTTACCAAACACTTCAATTAGCTTATAAGCTATCAGTCTCAACCATCCGCTATAAGCTATAAGCCATCAGTCATAAGCTATAAGCTATCAGCTAGCTTATTTGTCAACCGCTATTTTTACTAAACTTATAAATATTTATAATTATTAGACATATTAAATTTATCATGTTTTTAATTTGATAAATATTTCTTTTTAAATATTACATATCTATTATCTACCTACTTAATATAAATCCAAGGTTGTCATGATGACAACCTTGGACACAACCCTAACCCTAAATCCTAGGTGGCATCATATTAGAAACCTTAATCCAACGTGGCATTATATTAGAAACCTATTAAAATTATGAATTTTTATCACTTTTTATTTTTCACATCAAATCACATTTATCCAATTTAATATCCTAATTTTATTATAATAAATAAATAATTTGTAATAAATTGTCTCACTACCAAAAAAAAATAATATTTGATATTAAAACATTTGAAGTCAATACTTTAATATGTAAAATTTTATATTATTAGCTCATAAACTTAGTTTATTTTAATAATATATAATATTTAATTTTATTTACTTATATTTGATTTAAAATAACCGATTGACCAACTAAGACTAATATGAGTAAAAAAAATTTATTAGGGCAAGATTTTATTAAAAATAATTAGTCAATATTTTTATTGACTATTGTTATTCATTTTATAGATATAAACTTCTACATGAAAAAAAACAAATTTCATAGTTCTAAATTTTTTTACTTGGCTAAAATATATTCCATAAATATTCTTCATTTGCAATACTATGAAATTATTATAATGAAGATAAAAGTAAATATATTTTAATTAGAATACAAATATTTAATTATTAGTATTAATTAATAATAGATTTTAATTGGTAAAACGGTGAGTTACAATTTTTTTTTTAACATATGAGTTACAAAATAAGAGTTATTGTCTTTTTAATAATCATTCTTATGAATATAAATACGTTGCTGGTATATGAGTTTTACATGTCTGTACTATATATTTTGTTTTAGGTCTTCATCATTCTCTTTAAATAAGGTTGAGAGTTGAGACAGTACTTCATTTTTTATTTTGTATTGATATTTTCCTTTCTTTTCATATGTTTTAGCTATTATTTGATTTATATGACAAGTAACTCAACTTATTCTATTGTAGTAATTATATATATTTAAACTATTTTTTGTTGCAGTATATCTTCATCCTCTTCTACCCAAACAAAGACAAGGTAGCTACTTTTTTTGTATCGATATTTTATTTCCTTTTCTTATTTTTCACTATGTGTTAACTATTCTTCAATTTATATGACACACTTATGATTTAATTTACTCTATTATATCAATTATCTAAATATTATAACTATACGGTTTTGTAATAATTTTTTTATAGGATTTTGTGATATAGTTTTCTCTACTATTTCTGGCTGACGTAAAGAAGGAAGAAGAATTATTTTGTTGCTACTTTTATATTCTTATTACTTGAGAATCATGTGAAAAATCATATAAGTATTTGTCTCTAACCATAATATATTGAAGGTCTTGAATTATGTTACAAATGATTCTAACAATACTTAAATATGTTATTTTGTTCTGCATTATATGAATTTCATAGATAACGGTAGTATTATTATTATGATAAATTATATTAATTTCTCACATAAGTAATATTTATATTTTAATTATGATTGTAATTTACTTGCAAGCATGCTCTTGCAACAGTAAATTGAATTATTGTTTCAATTGTTGTAACTTATCAAAATCGTAAATTTTTTCTTTTATTATAGATGATAGATTTTTTTTGGAAGAAATAAGTAAAAAAGTGATGAAAGAGAAAAAAAATAGAGAACAGAGAATGATTTGATAAGTTTGATAAAATATAGAGTTGTGTTATTTAAAAAATAAAATTAAGAACTTTATGGTACAAAGATAAAAAAACCACAATTTTAATGTGGTGGCAAAAAATCAAATAAGGGTATTTTGGACTTTTCCACAACCATTAATTTTCTTATATTATAAATGATAGATTTTTTTTGGAAGAAAGAAGTTAAAAAGTGATGAAAGAGAAAAAAATAGAGAACAGAGAATGATTTGATATGTTTGATAAAATATAGAGTTGTATTATTTTAATAATAAAATTAAGAATTTTATGGTAGAAAGACAAAAAAATCACAATTTTAATGTGGTGGCAAAAAATCAAATAAGGGTATTTTGGACTTTTCCACAACCATTAATTTTCTTATATTATAGATGATAGATTTTTTTTGGAAGAAAGAAGTGAAAAAGTGATGAAAGAGAAAAAAAATAAAGAATAGAGAGAGATTTGATATGTTTGATAAAATATAGAGTTGTATTATTTTAATAATAAAATTAAGAATTTTATGGTAGAAAGACCAAAAAACCACAATTTTAATGTGGTGGCAAAAAATCGAATAAGGGTATTTTGGACTTTTCCACAACCATTAATTTTCTTATATTATAGATGATAGATTTTTTTTGGAAGAAAGAAGTGAAAAAGTGATGAAAGAGAAAAAAAAATAGAGAATAGAGAGAGATTTGATATGTTTGATAGAATATAGAGTTGTATTATTTTAATAATAAAATTAAGAATTTTATGGTAGAAAGACCAAAAAACCACAATTTTAATGTGGTGGCAAAAAATCAAATAAGGATATTTTAGACTTTTCCACAACCATTAATTTTCTTATATTATAGATAGATGATAGATTTTTTTTGGAAGAAAGAAGTGAAAAAGTGATGAAAGAGAAAAAAAATAAAGAATAGAGAGAGAGATTTGATATGTTTGATAAAATATAGAGTTGTATTATTTTAATAATAAAATTAAGAATTTTATGGTAGAAAGACCAAAAAATCACAATTTTAATGTGGTGGCAAAAAATCGAATAAGGGTATTTTGGACTTTTCCACAACCATTAATTTTCTTATATTATAGATGATAGATTTTTTTTTGGAAGAAAGAAGTGAAAAAGTGATGAAAGAGAAAAAAAATAGAGAATAGAGAGAGATTTGATATGTTTGATAGAATATAGAGTTGTATTATTTTAATAATAAAATTAAGAATTTTATGGTAGAAAGGCCAAAAAACCACAATTTTAATGTGGTGGCAAAAAATCAAATAAGGATATTTTAGACTTTTCCACAACCATTAATTTTCTTATATTATAGATGATAGATTTTTTTTGGAAGAAAGATGTGAAAAAGTGATGAAAGAGAAAAAAAAATAGAGAATAGAGAGAGATTTGATATGTTTGATAGAATATAGTGTTGTATTATTTTAATAATAAAATTAAGAATTTTATGGTAGAAAGACCAAAAAACCACAATTTTAATGTGGTGGCAAAAAATCAAATAAGGGTATTTTGGACTTTTCCACAACCATTAATTTTCTTATATTATAGATGATAGATTTTTTTTGGAAGAAAGATGTGAAAAAGTGATGAAAGAGAAAAAAAAATAGAGAATAGAGAGAGATTTGATATGTTTGATAGAATATAGTGTTGTATTATTTTAATAATAAAATTAAGAACTTTATGGTACAAAGACCAAAAAACCACAATTTTAATGTGGTGGCAAAAAATCAAATAAGGGTATTTTGGACTTTTTCACAACCATTAATTTTCTTATATTATAGATGCCCAATGTACACAAAGGAATAATAAATTACTATTCAAATATACATTAAATAAAATTTCCAACCATTACAATGGTTAAAACCCCAACAAAATTTGCCACAAACTAAAAAGAAACTTTTTCCACTGTCATCAAAAAAACCCCAAACTCAGAACCAAAAATGTCCACCATTTCTTCGTTCATCACATTCACAATCTTCACCATTTGCAGCATCTCATGTGTAACCGAAGCAGTGGGTGTGAACTGGGGAACCATGGCTTCGCACCCTCTACCACCTATCAAAGTAGTGAAGCTTTTGAAGTCCAACAACATTAATAAAGTGAAACTGTTTGATGCAAAAGCTGATGTTCTTCAAGCTCTTTCTGGGTCCAACATTGGTGTCACTGTCGGTGTTCCTAATGTTATGCTTAGAGGGTTGAATTCTTCTAGAAAAGCTGCGGAGAATTGGGTTCATGATAATGTTACTCGATATGTTTCTAGTGGTGGAGGTGGAGCGAGAATTGAGTATGTCGTTTTTCTTTGTTCTCTTTGTTTCGTTTTTTATTTCCTTCATTCCTTTGTTCCTTTTTTTTGATGTTTTGTTATTGTATTCATATTTTTTAAATTCGTGATTAGCACACTACGCACATGGTTACAATTTTTTCATGATTTAACCTGATTAAATAGAGCCTCATAAAATGTTTGTCAATGTTAAACCATGGTTAGATAGGGCCTCTATTTGTTCTGTCATGGTTAAACTGCGACAAATCTACAGAGGGCTCTGGTGATTAGTAATGATGTTCTTCTAAGTTCTGTTTAGGCACTTTATTTTGTGAATTTTCGCGGAATGTAGATAACTTGTTGATGGCAGTTAGTCTTTGATTGCCATCCTTCTACAGCTATGTTCAAATGAAGTGAGGGAACACAAAATGTTTATGTCAAACAAAATTGTAGATAGTTTGTCCTTGTCGTGGTCATTTCATACATTGATTAGTAATCATGGCTGTGCCTATTTTGTGTGTTTGATTCTACTAGTTGCACCTGGTATAGTACTACTGGTAGTTGAACTTCCACCTGGTAGATTATAGAACAAACAATGGCATTGGAATCAAGTTTTTTAAATTAGTATCAAGTTTTTTAAAACGGCCAATGTTCATTGCAAATGAAAGCAGTGAATCAACTGCAGCAGGTATGATCTATGTCATGAAACAAAAAGGGAATCAATGAGTGTCATGAAAGAAGTGATTAATGGAGGTGGTGTTGTGGAAGAGTAGTGATTCCGGTCTATGTGATTTGTTGATAAGATGAAATTTGCCAATGGATATTTCAGCATTATTTTATTCTCTAGCAGTATTGTGTGTATGAATTGTGTTCCAATTTCAGTGAAGTGCTTCTGAGGGCTGAGATTTTATTACTGTTAAAAACAAATTCGAGAACATATTTCTTATACATGGTTCTTCTCTCTAGTCGTAGGACAATTATATCTGCCATTCATTTTGTCTCAATAATATCTTGTTACTGTTTCAGAAAGTAGAACAGAATAAAATAATAGAATAGAACGCTCCCCGCTTGATAATGGGGCAATGAAACGATCCGAAAACAAGCCACATTTTTGTTAAAGGGTGCTATGTGTATTAAAAAATTTAGATCCGACTTGTTAGCCTTGATGAACCCCTTAATGGAAACTCCAGTTTTGTCCATGCTAAGACGGAGAGAATGCTGACGCGGTGGAGAGAGAGAGGAGTGCGGTGGTTTCTGTTTTATTGAAACTGAGGGAGAGTGAGCGGGTATCTTGGAAATGGCGAGTTGGTTAGGAGTAGATGGAGTATTATTTTCTTCTCTGTAGGAGCATAGCTCTGGCCTGTGTGAATGTTATTCCACTTATAGTATTTTCCATTTCCATAAAAGAGTGATACATTCCCCATTATTTCTCTTTATTCAGTGTTTTATCCATTAATTGCTTAATTTTCTGTTCTGGTTTCAACAAGTTGGAGGAAAAAATCACTGGTAGTTGAAAGAAAATGTATTATGTATTTCTGAAGTATGATCCACTTTACATATATGGTTCTAATTATAACTTATGCAGATATGTTGCTGTCGGAGACGAGCCGTTTCTTAAAAGTTATGGTGAACAATTCCATCCCTTCATAATTGGAGCTGCTATGAACATTGAAGCTGCTTTAAATAAAGCAAAATTGGACAACAAAGTGAAAGTTGTAGTTCCTTGCAGCTTTGATAGTTTTGAGTCAAGTTCCAACTCGTCTACCGAAGTGCATTTCAGATCCGACGTCAACAAAACCATGATTGAGCTACTCACATTTCTCAACAAGCATGGATCGCCTTTCTTTGTGACCATTTCGCCATTCATAACCTTCCTCCAAACCAAAAATATTTCCCTTGATTTTTCACTCTTTAAAGAAACTGCACACCCTCATAAATTCAGCCGCAAAACATACAAAAATAGTTTTGATTTGAGCTACGATACCGTAATTACTGTTTTATCAAAAGTGGGATTTCCTAATATGGAAATTGTTGTTTCAAAGATTGGTTGGCCAACCGATGGAGCTGTCAACGCAACCTCGTACCTAGCCGAAACCTTCATGAAAGGCCTAATGAACCACCTCCATAGCAACTTGGGAACCCCGCTTCGACCACACCAACCCCCATACGAAACATACATTCATAGCCTTCTCGACGAAGATCAAAGAAGCATTGCCGCCGGAAACTTCGAAAGGCATTGGGGTTTATTCACCTTCGACGGCCAATCAAAATACCACGTGGATCTCGGCCAGGGTTCAAAGAGCCTTGTGAATGCTCAAAATGTAGAGTATCTTTCTCCCAAATGGTGTGTTGTGAACAACAACAAAGACTTGTCTAATGCAACTGCAAAAGCTTTAGAAGCTTGTGCAAATGCTGATTGCACTGCACTATCTTCGGGTGGATCTTGTTTTAACATCACATGGCCTAGTAATATATCATATGCTTTTAATAGTTATTATCAGCAACATGATCAGAGAGCTGAAAGTTGTGACTTTGGGGGACTTGGTTTAATCACAACCGTTGATCCGTCCGAGGATCGTTGCAGGTTTCCAATTGAGATTCACACTTCTCATGCAGAGTTTTATAGGGTGAGTAGTTTCCGTTGGATCATTATACTTGTAACAACTCTTTTGGCATCTTAGGAGGTGACATAAGTTAAAATTAGGATATTTTTGCAGCTACTAGATTGTGGTAGTTTTGTTGTAGATGTCTATTGATGAATTAGAATGGTATTGGTTAGGTCTATTTAAAGTTATTTTTTCATGCAATTAAAGTGTTCGGGTTATTGCTTTGGTTTGGATGGTTATTCACTGCATGTGGTTGAAGTTGAACATTAGATTACTATTTTCTGAAATTGAGTGTATTCTCGAGGAAGGTTATATTGTTTGTTAAATTTTGATCAATTATTATAAGTTTATTCCCTTTGACTTTTTCATTTTTTTTTTGAGAAATGTAATATTGGTGCTCTTGAGCGGCCCTATTAGAATGCCCACATTCAAAATTGTCTTGTAGTTTGGTTGGAAATGCCAAACATTGAGGCACTTATTTAGAGTGAATCCTAGTTATAGGTAACTTTCCTAAGTTTTAAAAGTCATCTCTTACGAATTTGTTATATGATTCAAACATCTAAGCAATGACTTATCAGGATAGAGATGTGAAAGGGATTACTCTTCTCACCCTTGGTGAAGAGCCAACCTTAGAAAATCAGAAAATACTCTAAGAATAATATGAAAGTTAACTTTCAGACATCCCGTAAAACACAGTAAAACACTTTGTAAGTGAGTCAAGCTAATTTTATCAAAATATAATATAGAAGTTAATGGAAAATGAGTTAGCAGGTTAAGTTCTGGACTAATCTCTTGGACACATTTTAAATTTCATGATAGTGTGTTTGTTTCAGAACTATCAGTGGATAATACAGAAGTTAACTTCCAGAATTACTGGCGGAAAAATAAATAAAACATCATATTTGCATGTACTATTCATTTCATGATCATACTACCATACTTCACCATACTCCCCAAAACTACATAAATCTCCTTCCATTCTCAATTAAGTTTTACACTTCAAAACCACATTGTTCTATTTTTTCACATCAAAAGGAGCAGAATAAGCTAGAATTTAAAGTAATGTACATGTATTTCGTTCCTCGTTGCTTGTAAGAATTTGGTTTAAAGTGAGCGTTGCGTCCAAAAGTTAACTTATGTCTTGTGTTGCATGTAATTGCAGAAGTTTTTCGGACTGTTTTCATATTGAATTTAAATTTGATTGTGTTATTACTAGTTGCAACAATGGTGCACCCTGACATTGTACCCAAAGCTATTGTGTTTATGAATGTTAAATCAATTGATGATGAGTCTGATGTTGTATCAAAGGTTATTGTGTATATGGATGTTAAATCGATTTATGTCGAGGTAGATGTTGGTAAATAATTTACAAAGGAGTTTGATGTTCGTGAACATATACTTCAATGGATCCGAACAAAAGCTGCAAAATTGGGGTTCGACATTGTAATTGGGAGGTTAGATTCTGGTTCTGACAGAAGACTAACATTTGAGATAATGAGATTTGAAAGAAGTGACAAATAATGAAACATATCTGAAAGTTGAAACCGGATGACACCGGTTTGAGGAAATGTGAGTGTCCTTTTAAGTTTTGCATATACTTTAAGGTAAATAATACATGGACATTTAATGTGGTTTGTGGTATACATAATCATGAAATGTGTTACAAATTAGTCGGTCATCCCATTATGTTGTAACTACGAGATGCAACTTAAGATAGAGGGTGAATTAAGTTTGTTGAATTTATATCATTTTTGCGCTAAGTTTCTTCACTTATTAATTTTGTCGGAAGCAATAATATTAATGTTTGTTACCAATTAGGAATGTAAATGCCTAATTTTAAAATGCGGAAAATAAATGACAATGGTTTATACTAGTTTTGCTTACCAACTTAAGGTATATTTAATCCCTCTATTCTCTTAAAGGATTTTTCACTATGTCTAGATCTTTGTACAAGTCTTCATTAAGACACTTTACAACCTCCTAACACATCACTTATACCCACAATCTTGATGATCAAGTAATATACACAATTTTGTAATTAAATTTGAATAATATTTCTTATTGGTTTGAATTTCCAAAATTAACACATAGGTGTGGCAACGGGGGGCGGGGCAGGAGAGAGTTTAAGCATTAACAACCCTGTCTCCCGCCTCTTAAAACCAGTCTCACCCCGCCCCCAAAATCAGTCAGGGGTAATAATTGGTCCCCACCCCTGCCCACACTAAGGAATGAGTTTTCCCGCTCCGGCCTTCCCCACCAAACCCGCATAAATTGTACTGTTTTTAAAATATATTTTTTTCATAGCAACAAAAATCAATAATTAAACTTAATTAGTCATTTTAAGAATAATCATAATATTTGATCATTTATATTAAATTTGTATTTTAAAAAAATCTAATAAACTTGATATTTTAAGATCACGAAGTGTAAATCAGTGATAAAATTATTAAACATTTGGGTAATAAATTAAATTTAATAGATGGAGGCATGGAGGGGAAAGGTATTAGCATCCTCCTTCCATGTCCTCTCCCCTTTAATTAAAAATCAAGTTTTTCCCGCACCTGCCCCTGCCCCCAATTAAATAGGTTTTTCTTCGTTAAGTTCGTGGTGGAGGTGGTCGAGTCTGAATTCATTTGCCATATGCCTATTAACACATGTAATATTGGACATCTATTTCTTGAATTACAATTCAAACTATGTGTACCTTGAGTGCTCAGAAATTGTAATGAAACTTTTAAGATATGTGAAAAATGCAAAGTTTCAAAATTTTGATGTATGAACATTTTTAAATTTTTTTTTTGAATTATGTGAAAATTGAAATTGAAATAGGTGAATCTGTTGTCTGGTGTATGAAGCCTTATATACACCTTTAGAAACCTCCATGACTGGATGCAAACGTTTGAAAAAGTTCTATGAAACTTTGCCATTCAAAATTGTGAAATTAGTTGGTGAAAATGGCCACTTTTCATGTGGTAATTGATTACCATAGGTCCAATGTCTATAATTTTGAATTTTGAATACTTGTAATTGATTACCAGGATGTGGTAATCGATTACCACTGCATTTTGGCTAGAAAATCGTCAAATTTTTTGCTAGGCTTCAATAATTTTCTTGCATTTTGATTTAAGAAGATTGTAGATGAAGTATGGGAGATGTTTTTGAGCATTTAAGGTAATATTTGGAGATTTGTAATGAATACCTTAGAAATTTTCTTGATTTCCACATATCATCTTCATACCAACTTCTTCTTTGATATCCACTTGTTATCAAGCCTCTTTTTCTTCTTTGATATCTACACGTCTTCATCAAAACCAAGCCATATGGAAAACACATTTTTCACATGTATGTCACTCTAAATCTAAAGAGAAAGATTTTGTTTATGATATGACATTGAACATGGTGCGACCGCAAAACATACTTGCAACTTTGAAACGGAAAATACCTCATAGTGTCATCAAATATAAGCAAATATATAATGTTCGTGCCTGAAACAACAAGGCAATAAGAGATCCAAGAACTGAAATGCAACAACGATTAAGGCTTTTGGATAAGGATCATTATGTATCTAGGTACAGAGTGTGTGAGAATGGATAATCGTTCGAGATGTATTTTAGACTCATCTTGATTCTATCAAGTTGTTCAACATATTTTCCATTGCACTCATAATTAATTCAACGTATAAGACCAACAAGTACATGCTTCCACTTTTGGAAATTGTTCGTGTTAATTCTACAGAGATAACTTTTCAGTTGGGTTTGCATTTTTGGAAAGTGAAAAAAAGGACAATGTTACTCGCGCTTTAGAAGTGTGTCGGACTATGTTGAATGACCAATAAAATATGCCAAAAGTAATTGTCACCGATCACAATACTACATTGATGAATTCAATTAAAATGTGTTTTCTACAACATATGCATTACTTTGAAGGTATCACAAAACAAAAAATGTGAGAAGTAGACTTAAGCATACAATAAGAACCAAACAAATCAAGGGTGGAGATGGGAAAATTGTCAAAACTAGTGTGATATTGGAAAGCCTAACAGATGCTTGAAATGTTATAAAAAATTCTTCTACGAAAGAGTTATATACCGAATATGTAATACATTTCAGATGGGTGTGTGAAAAATATCTAGATTTATTAAAATATGTTAGAAGTACAATTCTAAACCAGGTGAAGAAGAAAATTGTTTGTTTTTGGACTGATCAGGTTAGTCACTTTGGAAATACAACAACTAACAAAGTTGAATCTGCTCATGCTACATTGAAGAATTGGTTGAGAAATAATAAAAGTGATTTATATAAAGGTTGGGACTATGTGAACTGAATGATCCAAAATTAGCATAACGAGGTACAAACATCATTTGTTCGTAATATTACTGTATTAGAATGCAGATTTAGAGACAACAATCTTTATCCATAATTGTTGGGCAATATATCTCGAGTGAGATTGAATTTTATTTATCACAAAGCCAAGCAAGTAGAGAAAATATGTTCAGATAGCTCAAAGTGGGGTTGTACACTTAAGAAGACACATGGTCTTCCATGTGCTTGTTTAATTTCAAAGAAGATGAAACTTGATAAACCTATACGAATGAATGAGGCATACACGCATTGTAAAAAGCTTAGGTTTGATGGTGATGGTGTAATGAAGGATGGTAAATTGAATATATTTATCACGACAAAATGGAAAGTGATTCAAGAGAGTTTTTTTGAATGTTGATGATAACATAAAACTACACATCAAAGAGTAGATGAGGAAGACTGCCGATCTAGAAACCACATATTTGATACCACCCTCACAACTAGTAAAAATAAAGAGTGCTTCGAAGAAGGTTAAACCAACACATAGTGACAATTCAACAAAGTAGTCTCCTTCCTATTTCGAATCTGTTGACGCACATTTTCCGGATTCTCCAACTTTAAAATCTCAAGAAAAGTGTTTTTAAAGGTGCTCACATTAGCAAACCATCTCTTTCACCACCTTTATTAAAAATCAAAATTTTGATATTTATTATACATGTCTATCAGATTTTTTATTTATAAAAAGCATCCAAAAAAAATCCTTTCAATAAAGATTAAAAATGAAAATCAAGAGGACTTTGAAGTTTGAACATATTGGAGGGTGCTGTATGAATATCTCAAGTAAAAATTAAGGTGTGAAAAGTAGGCCCAAGCCCTTCTTGACTAACTGTTAGCCCATGTTTTTGTTTAGTATACTCAGTGTAGCCTTTTTGGCCCAATTTCTAGCACATTCTTTACACTTCACAAGCTTCAGTGCCCAAAAATCTCAGTTTCTCTCGTGTGGTCGTAACAAACCCTAGATCGAATAATGTCTGGAGGGTACGGTCATGATGGCGGTGGTGGTTCTGCGCCATCGTCCTATGGAGCTAGTAGTGGTTACGGTTCAGCCGGTGGTTACGGAGGTGGTGGAGGTGGCGGAAATTATGGAGGAGGAGGTGGTGGAGGTGGAGGTGGTGGAAATTATGGAGGAGGCAGCGCCGGTGGTTATGGCGGAAATGAAAGCGGTGGGGGTTACGGATCGAAAGGTAGCGGAAACGGAGGCGGCGGTGGATACGGAGGTGGCGATGGTGGAAGTGGAGGATATGGCGGAAGGAGTGGATACGGGGGAAACGATGGCGGAGGATACGGTGGAAGAGGCGGCGGTGGCAGTAGGGGAAGTGGTGGATATGGAGGTCGAGGTTTGTAATTTTGGTCTATAATTTTTTATTGCGTTTTTCGTTTATTCTCAATTGTATGAACCTTATTGATGTGAACTTCAGCAGGTGGTGGTGGTGGATTTCAAGGTGGAGATCGTGGTGGTAGAGGTGGTGGTGGTGGTCGCGGTGGCCGCGGCGGTGGTGGAAGTGGCCGAGATGGAGATTGGCGTTGCCCTAATGAAAGGCATGTTATTTGCTTTAGAGGATAATTTCCTGTTCTTTAATTCAAATATGCTTTTCTTGATTGTTAGGTTTTCATACGATTCTGAATTGTTATATATTTTTATTGCTATGTATAGTTGTGGGAACGTGAATTTTGCTAGAAGAAATGAGTGTAACAAGTGTGGTGCTCCATGTCCTACCAGTGGTAATGACCGCGGCGGCGGCGGTGGTGGATATAATAGAGGAGGAAGTGGTGGGGGATATGGCAGTAACCAAGGGGGTAGATCTGGGAACTATGATGGAGGTAGAACTAATGACCATAATGGTGGAAGGAGTAGTAACAGTGATGGCCGAGGTGGAGGGAGCAACAGGGGTGGCTCATATGGTGGTAATCAAGGCAGAGACGATGGGGGCTATGGTCAAGCTCCTCCTCCTTCTGCTGCTCAGTCTTATGGTGGTGGCGGAAACTACCCTCCTACTTATGGTGGGAATGCAAATTATGGAACAGATGCTGTTCCTCCACCTACAAGCTATACTGGTGGACCTAATTCATATCCCCCTTCATATGGAGGCAACGCTGGTGGTTATGGTGGAGATAATCAAGGTGATGCACGAAGTGGTGGTAGGGCTGCGCCTCCAGCTGGATATGACAGCGGTAATCGCGGTGGATTTGGTGGAGCTCCTGCCGAGTCAGCAGCTCCGGTGAAGCAGTGCGATGAGAATTGTGGGGATACATGTGACAACTCTAGAATCTACATCTCAAACTTACCACCCGATGTGACTGTTGATGAATTGCAACAACTTTTTGGAGGCATTGGACAAGTAATGTTCTGATCTGTTGACTTTTGCACATTTTAGTTGTCTCAATTTTCTATCACGAATATTTCATGTGGAAGTATATCTTTAAAAGTAAATTCGTATTTTTCATTATGAGGCATAACCATGTTTTTGAGGTACATATTGAATTGCACTGTGCAAGTAATGCAGCTCTGTTGTAATGGAGGAAATAGGTTTTTTTATTCTCTATGTGGAGAATTAGAGGCTTCAGCATTCTAGACAATTTGTTACATGTGTTTTAACTGCCTAGGTTGGTAGAATTAAGCAGAAGAGGGGTTATAAAGATCAATGGCCTTACAACATAAAGATTTATACTGATGAGAATGGAAAAAACAAGGGTGATGCATGCCTTGCTTATGAAGATCCCTTTGCAGCTCACTCCGCTGGCGGTTTTTACAATGGTACTACTTTGAACTATCTTTTTCCTGCAATATTGTGTACTTAATGATATAATTTCTTGTATAAAGTTTAACTAATCTTGAATCTGCAATTTCAGATTATGATTTGAGGGGTTACAAAATCAGTGTTGCGATGGCAGAGAAATCTGCACCCAGGGCTCCACAAGCAAATAACCATGGGTATGCTTTAGTCACTGAATCTATGAGTTAAAGGATGAATGATATGCTAATGTTGTAGATTAGGAATCAAAACATAGTCTATGGATTATTATATTATAATACTTCTAATGTGTTCACTCATTAAATCTCTATGCACATCTTCTATTCTTCTCTTCATTTTTTTAAGCTTAAATGTCATAGTTAGAGACAATTGAGCTCGTAAACTTCCAATCATCTCACTATCATCATAACAATAGTGAAAATTATAAATGATTATCAAATTATTTATATGTTTGATTCAATTTGAATTTTTGTACTTTTTTGCAATTATTTGGTTTTGATATTTATAGTCGTGTTATACTGATGACATAAATCAACCGACCATGTTTATATCTTAACATATTTACATATTTATAGTCTTTTATATGATAATTCTATCTCTCTTTTGAAGTTTAAATTAATTGTTCTTGTTTTATTTTTTTATAGGGGCAATAGGGGTGGCTACGGTGGTGGTGGAGATAGGCGCAGAGACAATTCTGGCCCTGATCGACGGGATCATTATAGTGGGAATCGTTCGCGCCCATACTAGAGATTTGTCATTGAACGTTTTATGTATACTGTGGTCTGAGGGATTTATTATTTCAGTTGGCTGGTTTCTTGAACTGGATGCAAAGAGGTAGGTTGTTCGCTTACTCTGAGCAAGACCTCTTCGCTCCTGCCTTTTTGTTTAATAGTTGGTGGGTTGACTTCTTAGTTGGGGATTAATTTTGATTATATGAATGTTTTTATAGAGGCATGTGGATAGTCTCCAAATAATCGCTGCTAAAGTAGATTGATTATTTCAGGTGAGTGCTGCTTTCATGAAAACATGCTTTATACTTGCTTGATAATTAAACCATGTGTCATTATGTGGATAAATGCTTGCATCCCTGGCTCATCCCATGTGGCACCTGGTACAAGCAGGTGATTGCATTAATGAATAGAATACTGTATATCAATCATATTTTGATGGATCAATTATCCCATTTAGTGTCTTTCAAGTGCAATTTGTTTTGCCTGGATATTAGTGATTCTGCCTGTATTTATCTTCAAAATCATTCACAATCTTTTCATTACAAGTTCTACAATGATGTCTTGTTGAAAAGCAAGGCATTAAAGTTTCCATAAGTCTTTTATTTTTCTAAACTTGATCACTGTTGATAAGTTTTGAAATTTTTGAATTGGCTGTCAAGCTGCTCAAGGTTAACTTGTGTTGCTGTTTAGCTAACTTTATACATCCTACATCTGGCTTTATCGGTCAGTGTTCTTTCATGTTTTGAAAAGCAATGTTATTACCAAGTTTAGCAACAGAATTGAACTAATCGCCTTTAATAAAAACTTACATTTTGTGATGATAAATATAATTTGACTAGTTAAGTTTGTCGTATTCAAAAAAATTATATTTTGTTATTAATTTTTTCTAGTTGAAAAACTTTATTTTTTTAAGGTGATTAGTATTTTGGTCTTGGATTTTTGTTTTTATCAGACAATATAGTCCTGAAGTCACAGAAAAAGTCGATCAATTTAGTGTCTTATTTTAGTATAGAAGATTATTTGTTCCTGCTCCTTTATAGTGCACATTTTTAGGAACTACACCATTGTTGTGTCTCCTGCCACGAGTACAATTCTTTAAGATTTTTCACTGATCCAGACATGGCAAACTTTCTATCTTTGTTTTCATTGGTTTTTTCATTTAGGTTCAGATTCAGTGTTGATGGGTTAGGTGGCTGAATGTTATTGCTTTCTTCTTTGGTAGTTCTTCACCTGTTCAAGCATAGATTGGTGCCATGTCTTGGCTTTTCTCTAACATTGTCCACCATAAATATGGTTTTATCAGATTAACTAATCAAATGTCTTTTTCTAGCTGTTTTATTTTTAATTTAAAAAAATCTTAGTGCCGTGTGTATTGCTTACATGATGGTTTTATTTGTTATTGGTATTGTACAACGACTTTGTTGTAGATAGTGTGATGAACAAAATGGTTTGTTATAATATTACAATAATGTAGCAAGCTGCCGCCGAGCTTGTGTATATTAATATATGACATTAGCAAGCAACATATGTTTTTCTAAACT
Source organism: Vicia villosa (assembly GCF_029867415.1). Taxonomy (NCBI): domain Eukaryota; kingdom Viridiplantae; phylum Streptophyta; class Magnoliopsida; order Fabales; family Fabaceae; genus Vicia; species Vicia villosa. The sequence continues at coordinate 87,745,850 of NC_081182.1, forward strand.
TTTTGTATTGTATAAATTTTATTTGAAGTTATATATGTAAACTAGGGGTGCACAAAATATTCGGTTGCGAGACTCAAATTCACAACCAAATTCAAATCTATTTGAAATATTCTAATGGTTATTAATCTACATAGATACTAATGGTTGGTCATCCTTTTATATGATCTAGATATAATAAAAAGGTTATTAATTGGTTAAATTATTTTTGGATTTGGTTATAATTAAGTTTTTATTCAAAATTCAAAGTTAATCCAAATATTTTAAGTCAATTAAAATTTATTTTTTAATTTCCAAAATAAAAATATTTTAAAATTTGATCTTTTAATAAATGGTTATATTATAATCAAATTTATAATTGATTTTATAATTAGTTTTGTTTGAAATGTGGTTATGGTTATAAATTCAAATTATCTAAGTAAAAAATTTAGATACAATTCTTTAGGCGTGATTTTTATTATTTTTTATTTTTATTAGAAAATGGGAACAATCATACCTAAAAAAAATTGTACTTAAATTTTGTCCATATCTAAATTAGGGGTGGCAAAACGGGCCGGGGTCCGCCGGGCCGCCCGCGCACCCGCCAAAAATTGGCGGGTTGGGTTGAGATTCTAGGCTCGCCGCTCGCCAAAGCCCGCCCCGCCAAAACCCGCCGCCCTCCATACCCGCCCCGCCAAAGCCCGCCGCTCGTCAAAACCCGCTCCTCCTCCAAAACTCACTATTTTTTTAGTTAATTCTAGTAATTGCAATTCTTGATGGTTTATTTTATACATTTATTTATAAATATATGTAATATTTAGAATAAATTTGTTAAAAAATTACTTTTATAAAAAATTGTTTTAAAAAATAAGTGAAAAGTTTAATTAAAAAGTAAAAAAAAATATTAATCTATTAAAAAAAATATAAATAAAAATAGGCGGGTAAGCCAGCCGCCCGCCAACCCGCCATTTTAGCCGGGCGGGCATGATTTTGATGCCCATTTTACTTGGCGGGCATGCCCGTCCCGCTCGTTTTTTGGCGGGCATAAGGCGGGGCGGGCGGCGGGCGGGCGGCGGACGGGGCGGGCGGCCCGTTTTGCCACCCCTAATCTAAATGGTAGGAGATTGATTATGGTTTGGTTTTTAAAAGTAACCAATCATGCTCATCCTTAATAAAAACTAGGTCTTTAAAAGTAACCAATCATGCTCATCCTTAATAAAAACTAGGTCTCTTGAGTATACGTGTAACTTAGGGGTGATCAAAACCAAATCAACCCAATGGAAAACCGCAAACCAAACCAAATCGAAACCGCAAAAAATCGCATTTGGTTCGGATTAGTTCAGGTCAGTTTTTACAAAACCGCACGGTTCGGTTTGCGGTTTGTATTTTGTAAACCGAACCAAACCGCACTATGTTACAACCTAAATTTTACTAACTCACATCCAACCCAAATTTAAATTTATTATACATTAGCATTATGATTACGAACAATTTTCTCATCCTTACACATAATTTCAGTCCCGATCTTCTAAAATCTCTAATAACATTATCACACCTTCTTTGCCACATACATCTTCTCTCTTCTTCTATAATCTCTACTCTCTTATATTCTTTCTTTTTCACCTTCTCATTTTTATGTAAATGTTCCGTATTTCAGTTTCGTTTTTATCGCATATCTTCTTATCTAATCTCTTAACACTTTTTTTCTTTTTCACTTTCACTAATCTTTTGTCTCTTCTATTTTTGTTTCGTTATAATAATTTTTATATTGTTTTATGCTATTATTTTATGTTTAATATTCCACTTTTGTCTAATTTAATTTTTACATATTAAAAGAAAAATTCTTGTCAAAATATGACGAATTTTTTTGTTATTTGATAGTGTACGAATGTATAAATACAAAATTATGTTATCATCTATATGTGTATGTATGGCAAAATAAAATATTTGTAAAAAACCGAACCAACCGAACCGAACCAAACCGTATTAGTTTGGTTTGGTTTGGTTCAGATTTTTTTTAAAAGCCAACTGAACCAAAACAAACCGCACTATTTTTTCTCTTGCGGTTCGGATGATTTTTTTCGTCAAAACCGTCCAAACCGCACCGCGAGCACCCCTAGTGTAACCTTTCTCTAAGGATTAGAAAAGACCAATATGTCCTAGATCGGCAAATAATGGGCCGTGTATTATAATAGTTGTCTCCATATGTGCGATTTAAGTTTTTTTTGCCCGTCTATATCTATGTGGGCATCATCATTTAAACCTGTATCAGACCTATAAATACTTAAGTTCATACTCGTTTTTCTATATTTATAATAAAAATTATTCAATGTATTATAATTTATTATGTCATTATATTTTTTAACATTAAATAAAAAATATTAAAGTTTAATAGTGACGATGTATTTAATAGAAATGATAAATAAATATGTGTACTAGAAGATATATGTATTACGTCTACACTTGTTTATTTTATTGTTTATTTTAAGGGATAATTGTTGGTGTCTATATTAGTATTTATTTTGTTAATTTTTATTTTATTTACTGTGGATAATTTCTGTGTATCAACTAAGAATGAGTCCTCTCATGCTAAAATCCACTCAAGTAGAAATTTGCAATTGAGAAGTTTAATGAAAGGTTCATTCATTGTTTTAAAAATTAGATCAGTCATCAAATTGGTAAAGGTATTAAGTTGTTAGTTCATTGATCGAACCATTTGATCATTGGTTGAATTGAATAATAAAACTAGATTAAATCAGATACTCAGTTGAATAAATAACGAGATTATATATTTATTAAATCAGTCAAATCAAATGATTTGGTTTCTAAAAATATCATGATACCTACAAAATTTCAAAATATCATAATTTTACAAATTTATTCTTTAAATTTAAATTTTAAATATTGTCTTCACACAAAATAAAATATTATAAAATAAAAATTCAAATAATTTTTGAACAAGGTCTAATAGTGTACTTATATCTTAATTTTATTTTTCTAAAAAAAATATCAAAACGACATCGCTTTGTCTGAGGAAAAAATTATACATTTAATGTCTTGAAGATGTCGAAATATATGTTTTATTCATTTTCAATGTCTTTTTGTAGGACATGAATTGAATCTTGCTAGTAAATTCACTGCAAACGCTATATCAGGTCTTGTACAGGTAGCAAAGTACATGAGAGCCTCAATGACACTGGATTATGGTACTTCAGGGCCAAGATCTTCTTCATTACCTTCCTTAGGTCTAAATGAATCAAACATTAAGTTATCTACTCATCATTTGAGCATTCAGAGGGTTTGCTTTGTCCATGTTAAACCTTTTTAATACCCTTTCTGTATAATTTGATTGATGTACCAATTTATCATTTTTGGTATACTCAATTTGTAAACTAAGGCAGAACTTAGTTTTTCTTAAATCTTTCATTTCAAATTTCCTTTTTAAGTAATCTATTGCTTCCTTAATTTTTCTATTAGTTCTAATGATATTTAAATAATCAACATAGGCATCAATTATTACAAAATCGGATATTGTTTTTCTTATAAATACACAAGGGCAATTTTTTTTTCTCATATCTTATTTAAGCAAATATTCACTTAGGCTCTTATACCACATGCACTCGAATTGTTTTAACCCATAAAATGATCTTTGTAACTTAATTGCATATATTTATTTAGGTTTTGATGTCTCACGCGTTTTAAATTCTTCTGAGATTTTCATGTATATATTAATATCAAGTGATCCATACAATTTAGCAGCAACATCCATAAGATACATATTAAGATTGTTAAATACTGTTAAACTAATTAAATAACAAAAAGTAATGACATCCATAACAGTAGAATATATTACCTCATAATCAATTCCTGATCTTTGGTAAAAACCCTGTGCAACAAGACAAGGCTTTGTGTTTAACAATCTCATTTTTCTCATTTCGTTTTCTTACAAAGACCCACTTATACCCCACCGGTTTCACATCTTTTGGTATAGTTATAATAGGGCCAAATACATTTCGACTTTTAAGAGAATTTAAGTCAGTGTCTATTGCATCCTTCCAATTTTTCCAATCATGTCTATTTTGACATTCTTTCATAGTTATAGGTTCAGGATTATCATTTTCATTCATTATTTCACATGCAATGGAAAACAAAAATATTTCATCTATATTAATACTTTGCAACACAGCGCATAAGAGATCTCCCCCTTCGTCGTGGTCATATTTGGCAGATGATTCAACAAACTCACTGTAGGTTCAGTAAAAAGAAAATTCGAGGAACTCATCGATGCAAGCTCGAGCCAGAATTCCACCCTCAATAAGGTCTGAGGAAGCTCAGTTCCTATCACATTCTACTGCAAGGAGCTTCCCGGTGGATCCCCAAACTCCAACATCCCATTGCTCGTAAGAGCACGAATGACTAACTTTGACGTTCTCCACATACTGGTCAACTAGGGAAGCTCGGTCGACATCATGTACTCTCAGCTATTCTTAACATTGCAACTCGATAAGACACATTTGACACCTTACATGGGTTATTACTTGCAGGGCTTCAACGGCGCAACCACAAAGCCTTGGGGCTATGTTAAACTAATTGTCACTTTCGAAGCAACTGAGACTGCCATATTAGTCAAAGTCTAATTCTTGATGATAAACTATCCCTCTCTATACCAATACATCCTGGGAAGGGCAACTCTGACTGAACTGATCACCGTACCCTCCACTGTTCATTTGTAGATGAAGTAATACACACCTAAGGGGCTCGTAGCCACCCTTCACGGGGACATTGAAGCTATAAAGAGATGCTTCGAGGCGGCCTCAAAGGGGCATAACTCCATCAACGTGTCGTCCAAAACTGTCGATAAGCCATCTCGACCCAGTAGCGTGGAGGTGCCAAAGCCAATACCTCACGTCGACTCGATCAACCTCGACAATCGCGTCACCAAAGACGACTTGAAGGAGCAAAAGAAGAAAGAAAGAGAAACTCGACTAGCAGCGGAAACCTCCTTAGCACCATATCGCAACGAAGAGCCTCCCCATCCTAGACGCATCATTCTAAATGACGAGTTCAAAGTTACCCTCCACGACAACGACTCAAACAAAGGAGTGAAGATTGACACTGTCCTCGCAAGGAAGCAAATGAAAGCCTGCTTAAGAGATAATGTTGACCTATTTGCATGGAGTGCTGCTGAGATGCCTGAAATGGACCCCGAAGTGGCTTGCCACCAGCTGACCATCGATCATGCCGCTAGGGATGTAGTGCAACATAAGCGTAGGCAGTATCCCGAGAAAACAGAGGCTACTGAAAATGCTGTAAAAGACCTCCTAGAGGAAAATTTTATTTCAGAAGCCCCATACACAACTTGGATCTCAAATGTTGTACTTGTGAAAAAATCTAATGGAAAATAGAGAACATGTGTTGATTATACCGATCTCAACACGGCTTGCCCTAAAGATGATTTCCCTTTACCTAACATAGATAGACTAGTTGATAGTTTTGTTAGATTTAAATTACTGTCTTTTATAGATGCATACTCAGGGTACAACCAGATCCCCATGGAAAAAGGTGACAAAGAATACACGACTTTCATGACCAAATCGGGTAACTACTACTATAACATGATGCCCTCCGGCTTGAAAAACACCGATGCTACATACCAATGGATGATGAACAAAGTCTTCCAAGGTGAGATTGGAGACATGTTCGAAGTCTACATGGACGACATGATCGTAAAATCTCAAAAGGAATCTGAATATACGTCCCACCTAAAGAGAGTCTTCGACCAGGAGAGGAGGTGCAAGATGAGGTTCAATCCAGAGAAATGTACCTTCGGTGTTTGGGCAGGTAAGTTCCTCGGCTTCTATCTAACAGAACGAGGAATAAAAGCAAACCCCAAAAAATGCAGAGCCTTTTCTGAATTCCCAACACCAAACTCGAAGAAATCAACTCAATCCCTAAACGGGATGCCCACCTCATTATCCCGTTTTGTAGCAAAGTATGCCCAACACACACTTCACCTTTTCAAACTTCTTTGCAAGGAAGCAGCGTTCAAATAGACCGAGGAATGCGAACAAGCCCTCATCCACCTAAAACAAGCTCTTTCACAACCTGTGGTCCTCTCGCAACCAATTAATGGGGAGATTCACTACTTGTACCTCGCCATTACAGTCGAGGACGTCAACACAACCCTCATTCGTAAGACATCCGAGGGGAAGAAACCCATATATTTCACGACCAAGGCCCTACAAGGCCAATAACTCTAGAACCAACAAATAAAAAAAGTAACTCTGACCCTTATCAATGAGGCGAGAAGGTTGAGACATTACTTCCTAGCTTACATGATTGTGGTGCCAATCGACCATCCCTTAAGGCAACTGCTCAGCCGTCCCGATAGGTCGGGGAGAATGCTCAAATAGTCGTTGGAACTTTCTGAATTCGAAATCCGATACGAAAGTAGAAAGTTCCTTAAGGCTCAAGTACTAGCCGACTTCATGGCAGAATTAGACGGAGCATCCAACTCGATGGAAAGCGGAGCGGGCATCATCCTTAAAAATGAGGATGGTAACTTGATCGATGTTTCCCTCGCTTTATCCTTTCCGACCTAGAATAACAAGGCGTAATTCGAAGCCTTCCTCGCAGAGCTATGCCTGGACGAATACTTGGGATCTAAAGAGGTAAAAATCTTCACTGACTGCCAGCTCGTCACCTCTCAAGTATTGGGAGAATATCAAGTCAAGAACGACAATATCTCCGAGTACTTAGCTCTGGTTCGAGAGAGAATAACAAAATTCGATTATACTGAAGTAAAACACGTTCCTCGCGAGCATAACACCCAGGCAGATATCCTGTCAAAACTTGCAAGCACAAAGAAGAAAGGCGGAAAAAAGTCCGTCATCCAAGATATACTTTCTCACTCGAGCATAGAAAACCCTCCGCAACTCTCGACGTAAACGCCATCGGTGACATCGACTGCTTGATAACCCAAGTATATAATTACCTCGCAACATGGGAACTACCCCCAACTAAAAAGCAGCTAGCATGATCAGGTGCAGAGCTTGCACCTATTTCTTGGTCGAGGACAAGTTGTATAGACGAGGATTCTTCGCCCCTTCTCAAGTGTAGAGCTGACAATTCAGGCTATTCGACCCGCTTCGGGCCGGCCCGTGACAGGATCGGGCCTTTGGCGGGCGAGGCTTAAAAGCCCGGAATTTAAACGAGCCAAAATTAAGTTATCCAAGCCCGGCCTTTCACGGGTTTCGGTTATTCGGACCGGCCCGGATTATATTTAATATTTATTTTTAAAATTAAAAAATTGATATACCATAAATTAAAAACTAAAATATATATGCATATTGACTATTGAGTATTAAAAATAATATATTTTAACTACATATATAATATCTAAAATAAACCATCACATAAATTTACCATTTCAATCAAATAATTAAGATTCAAGTGTAAAGAACTACTCACCATATTTTATTTAAGAATTAAACTTCAATAAAATTAATATGTACATAATAATTTATTAATTATAAATCAAATGGATACTGTATCTATATAAACTAATTCTTTAACTAAGATTGGTGTGAGTGTATTTAAAAAAAATATATGACATCAAGAATGTTAGGATTGTTAGAACAAGATTTGTTCTGATCAATTATCTTAGTTTTGATGATAACAATAATATGAATTTTGCTTAAGATAATATGGTACTCTAATCCAATGCAATTTCCTTTTCAGGAAATATATAAAGAGTATGCATAATTCAGCGCTCAGAAGCTTTGTCTCAAAGGGTTCAGCATGCAACATCAGAACATGGTCTGGCAAGACATCAGAAGATGGTCAAAGCAGAATCAGAACATGGGTCTATGGAAGCATCAGAAGAACATGAGATCAGAAGCACTGAAGTTCTGATGGTATCACGCACAGAAGCACTTCAAGGTCAGAAGATCAGAAGATGCTTTGCACCAAGCTGTTTGACTCTGATGATATTCAAACGTTGTATTCACAAACATCAGATCAGAAGGAAGTACAAGTGGCAGGCTACGCTGACTGACAAAAGGAACGTTAGAAGCTATTAAAGGCAACGTCAGTAGACACAGCGTGAACAAGGCTCGAGGTAGTTGACAAAAGCGTATAACATTAAATGCGATGCTGTACGGAACACGCAAAGCATTAAATGCACTCAACGGTCATCTTCTCCAGCGCCTATAAATATGAAGTTCTGATGAGAAGCAAGGTTAACGATTCTGAACAAAACAACTCATATTAACTTGCTGAAACTCTGTTCTATTCAAAACTCAGAATCTTCATCTTCATCAAAGCTCACTACATTGCTGTTGTAATATATTAGTGAGATTAAGCTTAAACGTTAAGAGAAATATCACAGTTTGTGATTATAGCTTTTAAGAAGCAATTGTAATACTCTTAGATTTGATTACATTAAGTTGTAAGGAACTAGAGTGATCGTGTGGATCAGAATACTCTAGGAAGTCTTAGAGGTTATCTAAGCAGGTTGTAACTAGAGTGATCGTGTGGATCAGAATACTCTAGAAAGTCTTAGAGGGTATCTAAGCAGCTGTTCCTGGAGTGATCAGTGTGTGATCAGAAGACTCTGGAAGACTTAGTTGCTGACTAAGTGGAGAACCATTGTAATCCGTGCGATTAGTGGATTAAATCCTCAGTTGAGGTAAATCATCTCTGCGGGGGTGGACTGGAGTAGTTTAGTTAACAACGAACCAGGATAAAAATAACTGTGCAATTTATTTTTATCGGTCAAGTTTTTAAAGCTACACTTATTCAAACCCCCCCTTTCTAAGTGTTTTTCTATCCTTCAATTGGCATCAGAGCGCCGGTTCTAAGGTGCAAGCACTTAACCGTGTTTAGAAAAGATTCAGGAAGAGAAAAACGCTTCAGTAAAAGATGGCTGATGAAACTGCAAAGTCTACATCTACATCTGGCTCTGCTGAGCAACACAACGGTAACAATGGTTATACTAGACCGCCGGTATTTGATGGTGAAAACTTTGAATACTGGAAAGATAAACTGGAAAGTTACTTTCTTGGTCTAGATGGTGATCTATGGGATCTTCTGATGGATGGTTACAAACATCCGGTAAATGCCAGTGGCGTAAAGCTGACAAGGCAAGAAATGAGTGATGATCAGAAGAAGCTTTTCAGGAATCATCATAAATGCAGAACTGTTTTGCTGAATGCTATCTCTCATGCTGAGTATGAGAAGATATCTAACAGGGAAACGGCCTATGACATATATGAGTCCTTGAAAATGACTCATGAAGGAAATGCTCAAGTCAAGGAGACTAAAGCTCTTGCTCTAATCCAGAAATATGAAGCCTTCAAGATGGAGGATGATGAAGACATTGAAAAGATGTTTTCAAGATTTCAAACTCTTACTGCTGGATTGAGAGTTCTTGACAAGGGATACACCAAGGCTGATCACGTAAAGAAGATCATCAGAAGCTTACCCAGAAGATGGGGTCCTATGGTGACTGCATTTAAGATTGCGAAGAATCTAAATGAAGTCTCTTTGGAAGAGCTAATCAGTGCCCTGAGGAGTCATGAAATTGAACTGGATGCAAACGAGCCTCAAAAGAAAGGTAAGTCTATTGCATTAAAATCCAATATCAAGAAATGCACTAACGCTTTTCAGGCTAGAGAAGAAGATCCTGAAGAATCAGAATCTGAAGAAGAAGATGAACTGTCCTTGATCTCCAGAAGGCTAAATCAACTCTGGAAGAACAAGCAAAGGAAGTTCAGAGGCGTCAGAAGTTCAAAGAAATTTGAACGTGGAGAATCTTCTGATGACAGAAGATTTGACAAGAAGAAGGTCATGTGCTATGAATGCAATGAGCCTGGACACTTCAAGAATGAATGTCCAAAACTTCAGAAGGAAAATCCCAAGAAGAAGTTTCATAAGAAGAAAGGTCTTATGGCAACCTGGGATGAGTCAGAAGATGATTCAGACTCTGAAGATGAGCAGGCTAACTGTGCGCTGATGGCGACAGAAGATGACGGATCAGAATCTACATCAGAATCAGATTCTGAAGAGGTATTCTCTGAACTTACTAGAGATGAGTTAGTTTCCAGTCTAACAGAACTTCTGGAATTCAAGTCTCAGATTAGTCTCAAATACAAAAAGCTGAAAAAGCTATGTGAATTTGAAACGAAGAAGCTTGAGTTGGAAAATTCTGAATTAAAAGAAAAAGTTTTAAAATTATCCAATAATGTTGGATCTCCTTCCAATTCAGAAAAATCCACTCCTAGTCTAAACCATATTCTGAAAGAATATGATTTAAGTTTCAAGAAGTTCTTATCTAGAAGTATTGGCAGAAGTCAGCTAGCTTCTATGATATATGCTGTGTCTGGAAACAATAGAGTCGGCATTGGTTTTGAGGGTGAAACCCCATACAAACTTGAACCTGTTGATAAGATGAAAATCACATACAAGCCATTGTATGATCAGTTCAAGTATGGCCACTCCCATGATATTAGGCACACTTCACATGCTCAAAGTTTTCACATAACACACACCAAAAAGCATGTGACACAACCTAGGAAATATCATGAAACTCACATTAAGAATTATCATGCTGTTCCTCCTATTGCTTACAATGTTAAACCCAAGTTCAATCAGAACTTGAGAAAATCTAACAAGAAAGGACCCAAGAAAATGTGGGTACCTAAGGATAAGATTATTCCTATTGCAGATATCCTTGACTGCAAAAAGGACAAAGCACAACATGTCGTGGTACCTGGACTCTGGATGCTCACGACACATGACAGGAAGAAGGTCTATGTTCCAAGACCTGGTGCTTAAGTCTGGAGGAGAAGTCAAGTTTGGAGGAGATCAGAAGGGCAAGATAATTGGCTCTGGAACTATAAAGTCTGGTAACTCTCCTTCCATTTCTAATGTACTTCTTGTAGAAGGATTAACACATAACCTCTTATCTATCAGTCAATTGAGTGACAATGGTTATGATATAATCTTTAATCAAAAGTCTTGCAAGGCTGTAAATCAGAAGGATGGCTCAATCCTATTTACAGGCAAGAGGAAGAACAACATTTATAAGACAGATCTGCAAGATCTTATGAGTCAGAAGGTGACTTGTCTTATGTCTGTTTCTGAAGAGCAGTGGGTCTGGCACAGAAGATTAGGTCATGCTAGTTTGAGAAAGATTTCTCAGATTAACAAACTGGATCTTGTCAGAGGACTCCCTAATCTGAAATTCAAATCAGATGCTCTTTGTGAAGCATGTCAGAAGGGCAAGTTCTCCAAACCTGCATTCAAGTCCAAGAATGTTGTTTCTACCTCAAGGCCATTAGAACTCTTGCACATTGATCTGTTTGGCCCAGTCAAAACAGCATCTGTCAGAGGGAAGAAATATGGATTAGTCATCGTAGATGATTATAGCCGCTGGACGTGGGTAAAATTCTTGAAACACAAGGATGAGTCTCATTCAGTGTTCTTTGATTTCTGCATTCAGATTCAATCTGAAAAAGAGTGTAAAATCATAAAGGTCAGAAGTGATCATGGTGGTGAATTTGAGAACAGATTCTTTGAAGAGTTCTTCAAAGAAAATGGTATTGCCCATGATTTCTCTTGTCCTAGAACTCCACAGCAAAATGGAGTTGTAGAACGAAAGAATAGGACTCTGCAAGAAATGGCCAGAACCATGATCAATGAAACCAATATGGCTAAGCATTTCTGGGCAGAAGCAATAAACACTGCATGCTATATTCAGAATAGAATCTCTATCAGACCTATTCTAAATAAGACTCCTTATGAATTGTGGAAGAATATAAAGCCCAACATTTCATATTTCCATCCTTTTGGATGTGTATGCTTTATTCTGAACACTAAAGATCATCTTGGTAAGTTTGATTCCAAAGCACAAAAATGTTTCCTTCTTGGATATTCTGAACGCTCAAAAGGCTACAGAGTATACAATACTGAAACATTGATTGTAGAAGAATCAATCAATATCAGGTTTGATGATAAGCTTGGTTCTGAAAAACCAAAGCAGTTTGATAATTTTGCAGATTGTGATATTGATGTATCAGAAGTTGTTGAGCCAAGAAGCAACGCATCAGAAGCAGAGCTTCTCAGAAGCAAAGAATCTGAAGATCAAGTATCAGCTTCTCTGGAGAATCTAAGCATTTCTGAAGAACCATCTGTCAGAAGATCATCCAGACTCATCTCTGGTCATTCAGAAGATGTCATTCTTGGAAAGAAGGATGATCCAATCAGAACAAGAGCATTCCTTAAGAACAATGCAGACTGTCAATTAGGTCTTGTATCTTTGATCGAGCCAACTTGTGTTGATCATGCTCTAGAAGATCCAGACTGGATAATTGCTATGCAAGAAGAACTGAATCAGTTTACAAGGAATGATGTTTGGGATCTTGTTCCTAGACCAGATGGATTCAATATAATCGGTACAAAATGGGTCTTCAGAAACAAGCTCAGTGAGAAAGGTGAAGTGGTAAGGAACAAAGCCAGACTGGTGGCTCAGGGTTATAGTCAGCAAGAAGGGATTGACTATACAGAAACCTTTGCACCAGTGGCCAGGTTAGAATCTATTCGTCTATTAATTTCATTTGCCACTCAACATAACATCACTCTCTATCAGATGGATGTTAAGAGTGCCTTCTTAAATGGTTATATAGATGAAGAAGTTTATGTCCATCAACCTCCTGGTTTTGAAGACTCTATGTCTCCTAATCATGTTTTTAAACTAAAGAAATCATTGTACGGATTGAAACAAGCTCCCAGAGCTTGGTATGAACGCTTAAGTTCTTTCCTTCTGGATAATGGTTTCACTAGAGGAAAAGTGGACACTACTCTCTTCTGTAAAACCTTTAAAAGGGATATTTTAATTTGTCAAATATATGTAGATGATATTATTTTTGGAACATCTAATGCTACACTTGGAAAGGAGTTTGCTGAGTCTATGCATGCTGAGTTTGAAATGAGCATGATGGGAGAACTCAAGTATTTCCTTGGAATACAAATAAATCAAACATCAGAAGGAACGCATGTTCACCAAACCAAGTATGTGAAGGAACTTCTGAAGAAGTTTAATCTTCTAGACTGCAAAGAAGCCAAAACTCCTATGCATCCAACATGCATCCTAGGTAAGGATGAGGTAAGTAAGAAGGTAGATCAGAAGTTATACAGAGGTATGATTGGATCTCTTCTATATTTGACTACTTCTAGACCTGACATTCTGTTCAGTGTTTGTTTGTGTGCTAGATTCCAATCAGATCCTAGAGAATCTCATTTAACTGCTGTTAAGAGAATTCTAAGGTATCTGAAAGGTACTACTAATGTTGGCTTAGTTTACAGAAAATCTAAAGAATACAACTTAGTAGGATTCTGCGATGCTGACTATGCTGGAGACAGAATTGAAAGAAAGAGTACTTCAGGAAGTTGCCAATTTCTTGGAAGTCATTTGATCTCCTGGTATAGCAAGAAGCAAGCAACCATTGCTCTATCAACAACAGAAGCAGAATATGTCGCTGCTGCTGGTTGCAGTACACAGATGCTCTGGATGAAGAGTCAGCTAGAAGATTATCAGATATATGAGAGTAACATTCCTATATTCTGTGATAATACTTCTGCTATATGTTTATCTAAGAATCCTATTCTTCATTCAAAAGCTAAACATATTGAGATTAAACATCATTTCATAAGGGACTATGTTCAGAAGGGTGTTCTATCTTTAAACTTTGTGGATACAGACCATCAATGGGCTGATATCTTTACAAAACCCCTGGCTGAAGATAGGTTTAAGTTCATTCTGAAGAACATCAGTATGGATTTATGCCCAGAATGAGAAGATGAGAAGTTCTTATGTATGAGTATCTTCTGAAATGAAAGTGGATTATTTTTTTAATCAGAAGTTCTGATTGAAATCTTTTAGAAATTATGATTCGGTTATTACTAACGTTTCATTGTCTAAGTTGATTCAGAACCTCTTGTAAAGCAAAACAGCTGTAACGTTTTATCTCGGATGGTAAACCTGTCTTTACTGTTCATGGATAAGCGCGCGTGCAGTTGAAGGGACGCCGACCATAGGTAACTGTGCTAGTCACCTCATTTGTCTTTATTATCTCTCCTCATGTCACGTAACATTAAATGCTATCCATCATTTGTTTCATTTTATTTTCTTTTAAATACTCTTCAAACGCTTCTCCTTCCCTCTTATATTTTCTCTATTACACTCTGTCTCTGTTTTCTTTCTCTATCTCTTTGCATTCATATCAAACCCTAGCTGTTCATTATCTGCAAATCCATCATGAACTCTTCATCAAGCCCAAGAAGCAGTCAATGATGCGTTTCACTCCTTCATGGCAAGGAAAACTGCAAATTATGACAGGGTTCAAGACATGCTGGTGCAGATTTTGTCTTAGCTAGGGTCTTAGTCTTTGGTCTTAGTAGTTTTCTTTCCTTGTTGCATCTGCTTGTTAAACATCTTCTCATGTAATATCTTTTGATTATCAATGAAAAGTTTCTTTGTTTTTACATTCCAGTGATTTTATTTGTCGTTTTATTCATCTGAATCTTTTGAAATATTCTTTTTGATGTGATGACAAAAAGGGGGAGAAGATAAATGATAAATGATTTGATTAATCTATCAGTTGCTGGGTAAAGCTCCCACACATTTACTAACAAGAACTGCAAGTTCTATATGGTTTAAGTGTTTTGCAGGTATAAAGAAGTGAAGAAAATCTTCAAAGCAAACACAAGAAGCAAAACCATAAGAAGCGTTATTCTGTAAAAAGAATAAGCTCATGGAAACTGAAGCAAGCTGAGTGCTGTCAAGCTTCAGAATCAGAAGCACTGATAATAGAATTTGATCCATATTTGTCTATTTGCTCTGACAAAATTCTATTTGCTCTGATACATTATTTTAGCCTATATGGCTCTGGTACATATCATGTGTTCTAATATACATTTTATGTTCTGACTCGTTCATGCTGACTTTTGTCGTTTAGTTTATGTTCTGTAACATTTCAGGATGTAGAGATGCTCTGATGATGCTCTGGTACATTCAACAATGTTCTGATACAAATCTAGCATGAAGTGATGTTGGTAGAAATTCAAAGCTCTGAAGCTATCCGAGGGAAGCAAAAATCAGAAGCTGTGAATGTTCTAAAGATCCAGAAAACTCAAGTTCTGAAGCTGTCCTAAATGGAAGCAGAAATCAGAAGCTGTGAATATTCTGAAGATCAAAGAAATTCAAGTTCTGAAGCTGTCCTAGATGGAAGCAGGAATCAGAAGTTGTGAATGTTCTGATGATCAAAGAAATTCAAGTTCTGAAGCTGTCCTAAATGGAAGCAGGAATCAGAAGCTATGAGTGTTCTAGGGATCTAAAGAAATTCAAGTTCTGAAGCTGTCCAATGGAAGCAGAAGTCAGAAGCTATGAATTCTCTGAAGACAGAAGCTTATGTGATCGTCTCTACCGAAATAATCAGGGAAGTCTTTTATTAAAGTTGTTCGAGTATTTATTTCAGGGGGAGATTATTTATCTCAGGGGGAGATTGTTAATCTCAGGGGGAGACATATTCACATGCTTATGCTATAGCTGTGTAATTTGTCTTTTGCCGTCTGCTCTTTCTGATCGCAAATTCATATCATTTATATATGTTTTTGTCATCATCAAAAAGGGGGAGATTGTTAGAACAAGATTTGTTCTGATCAATTATCTTAGTTTTGATGATAACAATAATATGAATTTTGCTTAAGATAATATGGTACTCTAATCCAATGCAATTTCCTTTTCAGGAAATATATAAAGAGTATGCATAATTCAGCGCTCAGAAGCTTTGTCTCAAAGGGTTCAGCATGCAACATCAGAACATGGTCTGGCAAGACATCAGAAGATGGTCAAAGCAGAATCAGAACATGGGTCTATGGAAGCATCAGAAGAACATGAGATCAGAAGCACTGAAGTTCTGATGGTATCACGCACAGAAGCACTTCAAGGTCAGAAGATCAGAAGATGCTTTGCACCAAGCTGTTTGACTCTGATGATATTCAAACGTTGTATTCACAAACATCAGATCAGAAGGAAGTACAAGTGGCAGGCTACGCTGACTGACAAAAGGAACGTTAGAAGCTATTAAAGGCAACGTCAGTAGACACAACGTGAACAAGGCTCGAGGTAGTTGACAAAAGCGTATAACATTAAATGCGATGCTGTACGGAACACGCAAAGCATTAAATGCACTCAACGGTCATCTTCTCCAGCGCCTATAAATATGAAGTTCTGATGAGAAGCAAGGTTAACGATTCTGAACAAAACAACTCATATTAACTTGCTGAAACTCTGTTCTATTCAAAACTCAGAATCTTCATCTTCATCAAAGCTCACTACATTGCTGTTGTAATATATTAGTGAGATTAAGCTTAAACGTTAAGAGAAATATCACAGTTTGTGATTATAGCTTTTAAGAAGCAATTGTAATACTCTTAGATTTGATTACATTAAGTTGTAAGGAACTAGAGTGATCGTGTGGATCAGAATACTCTAGGAAGTCTTAGAGGTTATCTAAGCAGGTTGTAACTAGAGTGATCGTGTGGATCAGAATACTCTAGAAAGTCTTAGAGGGTATCTAAGCAGTTGTTCCTGGAGTGATCAGTGTGTGATCAGAAGACTCTGGAAGACTTAGTTGCTGACTAAGTGGAGAACCATTGTAATCCGTGCGATTAGTGGATTAAATCCTCAGTTGAGGTAAATCATCTCTGCGGGGGTGGACTGGAGTAGTTTAGTTAACAACGAACCAGGATAAAAATAACTGTGCAATTTATTTTTATCGGTCAAGTTTTTAAAGCTACACTTATTCAAACCCCCCCTTTCTAAGTGTTTTTCTATCCTTCAAGGATTTATGTTTAAAAAAATTAAATTAAATAAGCGGGCTACCCGTAACCCAGTCGAGCCAGCCTGTGACGAGCTCGGGCTTTTAACGGGCCGAGCTTAAAAGCCCGGATAATAAACGGGCTCAAATATTTGTGTTCAAGCCCAAATATTTTTACGGGTTTTCGAGCTAGGCTCTACTCAAGTGTGTCAAGGAATCCAAAGTCACCCACATCCTCTGCGAAATCCACGAAGGAATTAACGCCCAACATCTCAGAGGAAGATCACTCGCCCGGAAGTCCATGCGAGTAGGATATTACTGGCCCACCATGCAAAACTACGCGAAGGAACATGTCAAAAAATGTGATAAATGCCAACGCCACAGAGACATGCACGTGGCACCTCCCAACGAGTTCAAGACTCTCTCATCCCAGTGGCCCTTCACTCGGTGAGAATGGACATCCTCGAACCGTTCACCATAGGGTTAAACCAGAACAAGTATTTGATAGTCGGCGTTTATTACTTCACAAAGTAGATAGTGGTGGAAACCCTCGCCAAAATCAAGACACACAATATACTTTGTTTCTGCAAGAGAAACATACTTGCCCAATTTGGCATACCACAAGCACTCGTCACCGACAATGGGACATAATTCATCGGCAAAAAAGGAATTTGTTGCCAAACTGGGCACTAAACAACATTTGATATCTGTTGAGCACCCACAAACAAACAGTCAGGCCGAAGTCGCGAACAGAGTGATCCTACGCTGCCTAAGACGAAGATTAGGCGGAGCCAAAGTGAGATGGGTTGAGGAGCTACACAACGTACTCTGGGCCTACAAGACAACACCACACTCGACCACTAGGTAAACTCTATTCCGACTAGCCTAAGGAACTGGAGCAGTATTTGAATACCAACCTGAAGCATTTTTTTTTTCATTTTGAAAATGTATCTAACACATTGCAATGCTTCATGAATAATTTTCAAACTCGTACATATTTTCATAACAATATTTCATGAATTTTTTTCAAACTTGTGCATCCTTTCATAACAATGGTTCATGATGTATATAAGATGTACACTTCAAAAATTCAGTTTTACCTCTTTAATAAATCTTTTTATACATTCAAACATCTTTTTCTAAGTGTTCAAAAATCTTTAAGTCATGAAATTTTGTGCATAACTTTTAAATCGTACAATAGTTTCATAACCATTGACCGTTAGTGACAATGTTTAGGTTTTTTTGAGGTAAGAGAAACTATTCCCACAAATAATGCCACCATTCTAATTTGGTATGAGAATATGGCTTCAATGAGGATTAGAGAGTTGCACCTTCTTCGCAATGATAAGTGGTACCTGCAAACACCTTAATGCTCAAGTTAATAAGTTAACATATAATGGGTGAAAAGATAGGTATGTCGATAGATGTTGTGTACCTGTGTTTCTCTTTATTGAGGGATTTTTCAAGCAGATCAAGATCTTACGTGGAGCGTCATCTTAATGTCTATATTTATAGCTTAAAAGAACAAAAGCCATTATATAAACCCTTATCTCTGGTTGAATATGTTGACTATGTTAAAGAAATTTTACTTAATAGGTTGACTATGCTTCTAGATTGTTCAATTGATGGATTGAACTCGAGTCTATTTCAAAATTTGACACTATATATTTAACCAAGACTCTAAAGTATTAGGTTTATGAGCAACAACATACGAAATTTTGTTTGATACCATATTTTAATCCAAAACTTTAAGATCTTAAGTGCCTGTTTAAAAAGACTCACTGTAACTTATCTACTAGCTAAGTTCTGTGCTATTGTTTGGTAATTCTTATCAAAACATATTATGACACCTTTCTTAATATCTTTTAAGTTTATTTTTATAAATTCTCAAAGATAACACACGCACGAACACAACTTAGAACATAGATAAACATAATTTAAATTTATGTTATGTTTTGTTATAAAAATAACTTATGCAAACTTATTCACAAGTGCTTATTTTGATAAGAACTTGTGCTAAAAGCTCCAAAAAAGATGTTTATCCCAAGAGATTTATGATATGAGACTTTTAACTCACACTTAATACATCACACAATTAACTTTAATTGTGTATGTGTGTGAAAAAAAACAATTTTTTCCTTCTCCTTCTATTTGTTTTAGGTTAAAAAAAAATGATGTTTACTTTATATTTTTAAGGCTTAATTACAATTTTGGTCCCTCTATTTTTTATTTTTTCAGATTTGATCCCCTATTTTAAAATTCGGCTTAATTGTTTTTTTAATATTTTTTAATAAATATGAAAATTTATATTATTATTGAGATAAAAATAATTATAAATGAAATTGAATTTTATTTATGCCACACAATCTTTGCCACCTCTTTAGTCCGATTGCCACATCATTAAAAATGAGACTCAAATAAAGTGAGGGACTAAATTCTAAAAAAAATCAAAATGGAGGGATTAATAAAAATAGATTTTAAACGGGAGAGATCAAAATAAAAAATAAAAGGACCAAATTGCAATTAAACATTTTTTTAAATATAGTTTTTATGAAAAATAATTTCAAGAGAGTCAAAGTTATTTTTAACTCATTTTTTATATAATAAAAAATAGTTTGATATTTAATAATGTAATCATTGTATATTAAAACATAGTTAAAATTGTTCTACTAAGTAAACACAGTTTGTAGTCGTGCAAGAACATCAGATATATATTCACATTTAAAGAGTGAATTTTTAGCATGACAAAGAAAAATATAGTTAAAATCACATAATATTTTAAAGACTTAATTACACTTTTGGTCCTCGTGTTTTAATCAGGTCACGAATATGCTCCTGCCTTTTTCAAATCCACGAAAATGGTCCTTACCTCTACCCCCCTTCAGAAACGATGATGTGTAAAAAAAAAGGCTTACGTGGCCTGACTTACATGGAATATCACAATTTAAATCCATTTTGATTATTTGAAAAAAGTCTAATTTTTTTTTTAAAAAATCATAACTAACATAATCCCTAATTCCTTTCACCAAAACCATTTCACGATACCCTAACCCAAAACACCTTCTTCATCACTCTCTCTCTCTCTCTCTCTCTCTCTCTCTCTCTCTCTCTCTCTATCTCTCTCTCTTACCCTATCCCACCCTACTCACAATCACGCCACACTCCTCTCTCCTTCAATTTTCACACATGCACCACACCACCCTTTCCTTCACGTTCTCAATCACCACCACCAATAAAAACAAACCTCCCTTAATTCTTTCTTCCGTACAAAAAAAAAGCCCTATTCTCTTTCTCCTTAATATCTGTTTCATCACTCACCACCATTTCATATACTTTTCCTTTTTGAGATGGGTTTAACAAACCGCATGTTATCATGGAATGAACAAGACAAATCCATGCTTCAAACCGTTCTTGGTCCTCCAGCTTTTTATTTTGTCATAACTAATTGTTTATCCAATGAAAATGTCTTAATCGCTATTGGTGGTAGTGCTGCAACTGGTGCTGATTCTCTTCAAAACAAACTCTCTGATCTTGTTGAAAACTCATCAACTTTCAATTGGAACTACGCTATTTTCTGGCAACTTTCTCAATCAAAATCTGGTGATTACATTCTTGGTTGGGGCGATGGATGTTGCAGAGATCCACACGAAGATGAACAACCAGAGACCTTTCAAAGATATGAAGAAAAAAAGGTTGAGCAGAATATGGGGAACAAGGTTTTACAGAAGCCACATAAAACTTTTGGTGGTTCTGATGAAGACAATTACATAATCAAAACACTTACCGGGTCCACCATACCTTGATTTATATACTCCAGTTGAAAGTGATGATGAAAGTGATTTATGATTTTAAAATTTTTATGTTTTGGTGAAGAAGGTGTTTTGGGTATCGTGTAATGATTTTGGTAAAATGAATTAGGGATTAGGTTATTTATGAGTTTAAATTTTTTTCATACTTTTTGCAAATAATCAAAATGAATTTAAATTGTGATATTCCATGTAAGCCATACCACGTAAGCCTTTTTTAACACATTAGCATTTTTGAAGGGGGAAGTGGAGGTAAGAACCATTTTTCGTAGAGTTGAAAAAGACAGAACCATTTTCGTGAGTTGATTAAAACACGAGGACCAACAATGTAGTTAAGCCTATTTTAAAAATATATTTGAATATTTTTAAATAAAAAGTTAATCCAACTAGCTAGTACTTTTTAAAATTTTGATGTAAAAAAATGTTAAATCCCTAAAATAACATTTATAAAAAAAAATTTAAACAAAATTTTTACTCAAGAATTTTTAAAAAATTTGTATAAGTTTTTTTTATACATAATACTTTAAAGTTTTTTTACACAAAATACTTTAAATTATTTTTATACATAATACTTAAAATTATTTTTATACAAAATACTTAAATTTTTTTTATACATAATACTTTAAAAGTGTTTTTTATACATAGTACTTAAATTTTTTTTTTATACATAATACTTTAAAAGTTTTTTTTATACATAATACTCATTTTTCATGGTGTGACTTTTTTTCCTCGAGAGATTTCTGTTGGGATCAACATTTTCTTTTCCATATTTAAACCTAGACGAGTTCAAAATTTCCTAGTTCTTCTCATTCTCAAAGACTATTTACCGTACCCGCCAAATTTCCAATTCCCTCTCCCTCCAAATGTCACACTCAGTAGAAGAGCAACTCTCCCTCTTTCGTTACCTTCTCCAAACCAGAAGGTTCTCCATCTCTGTCTCTCTTTCAAACGCGAACGTCCTCTCTCTTTTTTTCTCTCTAACACTTCAATTCCATTTTTCGCAGTTTCAACGAATCCACGTTCCGATTTCTGGAATCGCTTTTGGTCTCAAAAGATGTGAAATCATTGATCGAAACTCGATCCAGCTTGAAGCAACTCCTCAAATCTGAATCAATGTCCATTATTCATTCAATCGCCACAGAATCCGTTCACGATAAGCTCGTCGTTCTCGATTTCTTCGTCCACGCTTTCGCTCTTGTTGGAGATCTAGAGGTACTTCAACTATAACAACTGCTCGTATAACAGTATTGCAATGATTCAGTTCTATAACAACTGTTAGATTAACAATATGCTAATTCGTTTTAACATTTTGCATTTTCGAATTCCAATTTTGAAGAGTTGTTTGGCTTTGAGATACGAGGCTTTAGTAATGCGAGAACTCAAATCTGCTAGTTTTCAACCGCTACAAGTTTCTCCGGTAGAATGGTTGAATTTTGTGGAGGACGCTGTGCACAACGGTTTCCACTCTGTTGCAGTGAAGGTAACGATTGAGTAACGCGTCCGTCTTATTTATGACAATATGCAATTTGTGATAATGTAAATTGTGATGTAAAATTGGGTAGTTATGTAGTCTTTGCTCAATTTCTGTTTGGCAAATAGGCATGTGAAAATGCATTGCGGTGCATTGAAAATAACGATGTGCAAAAGCTTGGAAGAGACATGCTTCCTGAAAATTTGAAGGCTACTACTATCAGCGAGATTACTAGGCTCAGGAACTTTGCACTGACATCAGTTTTTTCACGTTCTGGTATATATTCATCCACTGCATTGAACATTCATGTTATTGTTGTTCTGAATATTGTGAATCTTTGGTTTCACTAAAGTAATTGCGATTTGTGCATTGTTTTCAGATTTTGCTATTCGAAATTTAAAGTGAAATGTTTCTCAGTCATTAATTGACCTAAGTATTTTTGTTGCAGCAAGAAGTCAAATTTTATTGGAAGTGTGTGATATATACTTTATGCTTTTAGAAGTGTGGTTTATGTTTTTCTTATGGATTTATGATGTTGCATTTGGTTAGACTTTAAAGCATATTTTCTTAGATTTTGCACACTACTCATACATATGAGAGTATTTCAATTCATGTAAGGTCAAGATGCTGGGTAGCATTGTTACATTTTTTTTCTCTCTTTCTCCTTGTCTTCAGAAGATGCTGGGCAGTATTGTCATATTTTTCTTCTATGGCTAATTTATAGACATTTGTATTAAAAGTTAATTTTCATATTCTTCAAAGAATTGGATTTATGCATTTTACATATTCACTGCTTCACTGCAAATGCTGTTTTGTCATATCAGTTCAGGTGCAAGCAACAGAGTACCTAGAAAGGAAAACAAGAGAGCAGCAAAAGTTGAACTTACCATTCAAAGAAAAACGATGTCTAGCAAGCACTTCTTTCAGAAATGGAATTAAAAGACAAAATATGCGAAAGTTACATGAACGACAAGGTCTTTTGCAGGTGAATGGTGCACTGCCTGAACGACATCCCAATTTGAGGTAAAATTAAATCCTGTTGTTGATCATGACTTTTTGGTGATTTATTTCATTGTTTGAGCATGCGAAGTTTCAAATTTCAGCTTGTCTTTGTATTTGCTTGTTAAACCTCGATCTCTATTTGGTTTTTTCACTTTTCACCAGTTGCAAGAATAAGTTGTTTACTCCATATAGTATTTGAGAAGTTAATGAAGATGATACTATATGAATTTTTGGGGTTATAGATAGGTTGATTTGGGAAGAGGAACACAAAGACTTAACTTAGAGGTTATTGGTTCTGCTCCTTTTACTTACTATTTGTATTAGCAGTTAGAAAAACTGTGGTTTACCCGTTTGTGGATAGAAATTGCAATTCTGAGTTTCTTTTATCAAGACCAACATCCTTTTAATTTTTGTGATATATTAAAACCAGTAGTGCAGATTGCAAGTTGCAACCTCCAGGTGTATAAGCAATTACGTGGTGTTAGTTATAAAAAAAGCCATCTCACTTGATTCATCAACCTCGTGGTTAAGCAAGCTCTTTTGATTGTTTTAACTAAAGTTCTTTTGATAACAAAACCTTGGAATGGCAAGTCTTAAGATCTTTATCTTAGTAATGCTAAAATTCATCTTGAGTTTGAGGAGTTTTTCGGATATTTAGGAAAATATAGAAGGGAATACAGTCATTTTCTTCGTTAGATGTGTGAGCTATGGTCAATATATTTTGTAATTTGTGAGGCTAAATTGATCAATCAAAAATAGATTTTGGATTCAAACAAATTAAAGAAAGACAATTCAAGGATACATCTCCTACATGAAAAATATACTTACATTTTTTTTTATAATTTGAATACACTCACAAACTATTAATTGGTTGACTATTTACTCGATAAAAATATTGTTACTTCTCACACACACATATGTACTATTTAGACATATATCACTGTAGATATGGTCAATTGAATGCAGAGATCAAGCTATCAAGAATAAGTTCATGTTCTTGAGTTCTCCTAATAGACTTGGATCCTCTAGAGTTGCATTTTGAAAATGAATTGTTTTGAAAATATGACATGCTAATGTTAAAAGTAAAGCAAATACGCGACATATTCACTGGTGAATAGATTTTTTCTAGGAGAATTATGTGCAAGACCAATGCTAGTTTTTAGGTCAAATTCGTTGGGAGAACGAAAACTTACCGAGAAAATGATAGACAATATGCAATTCTTTACCCCACGTGTTGTTTTATGTTTGAAAAAGTGAAAATAAAAAATTTCTTAGAAATTTAAAATATGGTTGGGTTGCCTCTCAATAAGCATTTGTTTAACTTTGTTGGCTCAACGCTTATGTCAGGGGATCATAATTAAGGGTGTTCAAATTAACTAATGTCAGGGGATCATAATTAAGGGTGTTCAAATTAACCAATTATATAAATTATTCATATCCATATCTAAATCCGGTTAATTTTAGTATGGTTTTTAACCAAATCCACATTTTGGACATTTTATAACTATGGTTTTAATCAAATTCATATTTTGGACATCCATATCCAAAATAAAAACTAAATTAAAATATTTTCTGAAAATCCAATTTTTTCTAAAATAAGTATAAATTATTTTTTCAAAAACTAATTGGATATGAATTGATTAGGTTAAATATCTGTTCATGAGCACCCCTAATCATAGTCGTATACGGGCCAAATTGTTTGGTTTCCCTTTTTATCAATTGTCATTATTTTGATCTATGACAGACCACTTTCTGTGTGGTTCCTAATATGTTTTAGGCCTTTGTTAGCTTGAGAAGTAGGTGGTTTCCTAGTATTATCCCCTTCATCTCTTTTTAGCGTTTGTGTCTATGTTCTAATCAATGACACATTACAATAAGTGTGATAGCAATATTTCCCAATTTCTTTTTATTATTTTGGTGGAGGTGGTTTCCCAGTTTCCTCCTCATTTTCTTCATCAATTTCAAACCTTTTGAAAATATCAAGAAATTTGACATGATGTCTTTGTATACATTTCTTGGTTAGAATGAATGGGTTTGATAATTCTTGTGTTGACTCAGAATCTTTTGTTTCCTCTATTTGTTTTTCTGGTTTAACAATAATTTTTTTTATCAGATTTATAAATAATATTATTTATCTTACCGCTTTTAATATTGATTATATTGTCAAGTTCTTCTGAATCCGTGTATAAAATTCTTAAGTTTCTGATTACATAAATAGTCATTTTCTTGTTGGCCATTGACAACTGCATAAATTAATTAAGAGTGCCTTCTAAATATGATGTCTCATCTGATTAAAGTTGACTTTGATTATCATTTTTATATAGCAGTTTTCCTATGTCTTGCATCCATCCTTGGTAAAAAATGGAAGGTTGCTTCTTTTGATAGTTATTGTATCCTCCTAGATGATAACTCATGTAGTTCACTACTTCAGCACAGGAAGGGTAGTAACTAATTGGATGATTCCCAACACATGACTCATTATATAACACATGGCTTTGTCTTCTAGGTGTTTTTTTTTGAATTTTTTTGAACATTTTTGAAAATTTGAAAATTTGATTTGATACTTCTTCCATGGTATGTGTCAACCACCTTAAATATCTTTGTATGACTCATAATATACCGTGCATTAAGAAAAAGAGTAAAGATCAAATATCTTTGTTGGATTAAAATGGTCATAACACCGTGATCATATCAAATGCATAAAATACATGATAATGTAGAAATCAAACCCCCAACAAGTGAGAACTTATCAACACATGACAATGGAGCTAGGTAGAAGGTTTAAAAGTACAACAATGTCTCAACCCTCTACTATTCCATTTAGACATGCCTTAAGTGTTACAAACACTCTGTCTCTCAATGAGAATTTTACTAAACTAAGTAAACTAATTAAAAGTTTATATCAAAACACTATATCCAAGCCCCTATTTATAGATTTCAAAATTTGTCCTAATTTTTTGGGTGAGCTTTGATTCATCTAGCGGATTTTTCGTTTAGGGTTACTTTGCGTTAAAATAATCTTCAAACCGCCTTGTAGAATTTGTCGGACGAGTAGTAATTTCACCAATTGAATTTAGTCAATTTTCTAACCAGATTTCTGTTCTAGATTTATTAGTCGATGGTCCATTCGCTCAACGAATTTTATTTCCATATACTATTTTTTCCTTGGTTCAGATTTGCGTCTCAAGCAATAAATTGCCCAACGAATTTGACATTGTTTTAACATTCAAGTCTTGGGTTATTTCCTCATATGGCTCAACAATTCATCCTTTTTGCAATGTTTATCAATCTTTTAACCAACAAAGATTAAAAAAAAATTATAAAATAAGATCAATGCATATTTTTTAGAACAATACTCAAATAATCATAAATTAAAGGTTTTCTATATTACTTCGTATGAAACTAAACTAATAAGTATATGAATATAATTGTAATATACAAATAAATTACACACTTCTCATTCACCAATCATCACAGGATCAACTAGTTGACATAATGACCAAGCCCTTAAGTTTGGAATTAATTTACAGATTGAGAGACAAGCTTGGGATATGCAAACTGAGATTGCTAAACTTGTCATAATTTTTTAGATAACTTGTCATGCAAGCAATATATTTAGTTCAATTAATTTTGGGTCATGATTTCTATTAAGTTTGTATTGCAGCCTATTAATAGGCATTGTTGCTAATGAGAAAGGAGTTGAGCTTTTCACTCTCAACAAGGAATGCATATAATTTAAAGATGGCTTATTATTTTTATTTATACTAAGTTGAAGCAATATACTAGCTAGTTCATTGAACATAAAGCAAGTATAGATTAGAGAAATGGTTTCTATGTGAACTCCCAAATCTACAAACATTCACGTTGATTGAACCCTAATCTTAAGGGATAGTCTCTGCCCATGTTAGGATTCCAATGACTTAAAGCAAAGAATTAATTAAATCTTTTTATATACTATCCTTCCAATTCTTACAGCTGTATTAGAGCTTAATCGTAATTTGAGTGTGAAACTTCAAATTAGATGTATATAAATAAGTATACTATACGTTATGTGTATAGAAAATTGCAGAGTCAATGTGTACGTAAAATTCACACAACTGCATGAATTGCCAACCCAACACACGCATAGGCCTTGTTTGACCACCGCCAAAATATTATTTAATTTAATATGTGAATTCTGAAGTATATATTATATACTATCTCTATTAATTAAACAAGACTATAAGTGGTTTCTCACTTTAATTTCTTCTTAAAACATCAACGTAATGTTAATATATTATTATCAACTCATACTTTACAAGAAAGACATGTGCATCTAGCAAATAATAATAACATAATATTCCACATTAGGCCAACAGCTTGAAATCTTACTGGCCTTATTATAAATACAAATTTTAAGTTCATTCTCTTAAACACCAAGGCTCATATCTTTCAAATGGGTTCAGGTTCTTCACCTTGTGCTTGTTGCAAATTATTGAGAAGGCGCTGCACACAAGAATGCATCTTTGCTCCTTATTTTCCTTCCGACGATCCACGCAGGTTCGCCATGGTTCATAAGGTCTTCGGCGCTAGCAATGTCACCAAAATGCTCCAGGTTTCACATCTATGTTAATTGTGGAAATATAATATATATGATTTTCGTAACATTGGAATGTCATCATTAACGCTTGTATATTTGTTTTGCAGGAGCTTCCAATTAATCAAAGAGCAGAAGCAGTGAACAGTTTAGTTTACGAAGCAAATGCAAGAGTTAGAGATCCTGTTTATGGATGTGTTGGAGCCATATCATATCTTCAAACACAAGTTTCACAATTACAAATGCAACTTGCAATGGCTCAAACTGAGATTCTCTGCATTCAGATGCAGCAAGACTCTACAGCCACGGTTACCAATACATTACCAACATATGTTGACCATGATGACAGATTGATGCTCCTATCTGAAAATAGTAACCGCTATGGAGTTCTTCCACACTATATTAACTTTCCCTCTTCTTCTTCTTCCTCATCTAATGTATTCCAAGACTTTGAGCCTCTTAAGAGAGAGACTTTTGGGCTTGAATTTGACAGCTAATTAATTAATTTCAACGAAAACTTTTGTTTCATCTATGTCGGTCTATTCAGAATATTGCTTTTGACTTTTTTTTCCTTGCCTTAACCATCTTATTTTCTATTAATTCAAAATTCAAAATTTAATCTACATATATGCAAAGTTTTTAGTCAAAATTGTTTCATTTACAGATTGGACTAATATACTATCTAAATATCATTTTTATTAAAAAAAATTAAATAAGTTAATTTAATGATAAATTAATTATTTATTAAAAAACATATTTATTGATTATAATTAATAAAATATTTAAATGAAAATAAATATGAAAACAATCTCATATTTACTTTTCCTATCATATTAGTCAACTTTTGTTTCAGTACTAAAATCTTATTCATTAACAATTTCGTATTAGTAAATAATATAAATTTATCATTAATAGTAATATATTTGATTATTATTTTTAAGAACTATACTTGACTTAAATAAGACACTTTAAAAATTGGATTGAGTATAATAAGAAAACATGAGTATAAAATAAGAATACATTTTATATTGATATATTAAAAAAATAATCATTTTGAGATAAAAATTGTAAATAATTTTTTTTTTATAAAACGCAGTAGTTTAGTTTGACTGAACCATAAATAAAATACATTAATTTATTTACATGGCCGCGCTTGATTCTTACATTCAATCTGATATGCTAAATTGCCTTTTCTATATAAAGATGGACGGAATATGGAGAAACTTTTTCATAATCTTATACGCTGGGTTTCTTTGTTTCTTTTGAGTCTCTTCCTCCTATCTAAGTGCATTTTACTGGAGTAACCGTTACCACCCATTCAAAGCTTCAAAGCTTCGACTTTTGGATTTTTTTTGCTTTATCACCTTCGACCTTACATTTCGAGGTACCTTTTCCTCCCTTTAGCTTTTCATTTTAGCATTTACTGTATTTTCATTACGATGAACGATAAACCTATTATCCTCGAGAGTGATTGAGAGGAAATTGTTTCTTCTTCTTCTTCTTCTTCTTCTTCTTCGAGAAGGGGGTGGACTCTGAATCACATTCTTTTTTCTTTGTCAGTGGGGATTTTAAATTGGAAATTATTCCTTCGATTGATGATTCTAAAATGGAAGGAACGTAGGAGAATTTCTTTCAGACGAGGTTCCTTCTAGGTATTCTTCAGAGATTCTATTTCTAGCAAAACCTGTTAGGGGTGAAAACCTTGTCGAGGGGCCAATGCCTCCCTTTGTCTTGAATGAGGTAGAATAGAAGTTGTCAGTCAAAGGAGGGAACTTGCCGTTAGTTTGTCAAAACAGACCGGGGAGTGACTCGTCATGAACCTATCAATGCTGAAGTCGCTCGTCATTTACAGTGCCAGGGGCTGTTTGATGCTGTATCTTGGGTTATCCCTGGTGATCATTATAAAGGTGACTTACTGGCTCGCAAGGGATTTCAGTTAATTGAGCAAGCTAATGCTAATAAATACCATTGGGTGGCCACTGAAATGGTTGGACTCCTTTCGTCTTGAATATCGTGAAGGCTATGATAAAATCTGACATTACAGTTGGCGACCCCTCAGATTAGTTGATTCTCCCAGTAGGTTTGGGGAGAGGATATGCATCTCTTTTGAGAGATGTTTTATTCCTTTATACGAGTGTCTTTTAACTAGGTTAAGGATATTATTTTCTAATTTTGAGGTGGCTATGATGAACCATTTGAAAGTTTCCCCCTCACAACTTCATTCAGAAGCTTGGGTTTTCATAAAGGTGTTCCAACTATATACTGGGTATAAATCTTAGAAACCTTCCCCAGGGCTCTTTTTTCGATCTTTTTTTGTATCTCATACTTCTCAAGATGACGCCCGAGATCAGGGATTGTTCTTCCTTCTCCCCCAAGTGGCTTGGTTTGGCTATTTTGCAACTGACTGGGGTAATTTTCTGGAACGTTTCATAATGGTAAAACCTATTGCTCCTGAAGCTCATCTTTCCTTTTGTTTGTTTTCGGCCCTGACAAGATGTGGTCGTTCTTGCAGAAGCAGTTTTCAAACGTATTGGTCTAGAGCGCATTTCCCACTACCCTCTTCCTTCTTACCATTATGGGCTAACTCCTCAATCTTCCGAGGAGGTGAAAATGAAGGAGGATATGCATGCCTGGTACTAAGGGCTCAATTATGAGGAAGGGTTTGGTCCTAATGAAGTACTCTCTTTTCAACAAAATAAAAGAATATTAGATACTTATGTGATTATCAGTGCGCCTGATCATTCTAAGAGACAAAAATTATTTGGTGAAGATGGGGATCTGAGGCGTTTCTTTTACAATGTTACTCGTTCCTTGCAGATAACATAAATTAGTTGTATAAAGCTATCATGCTCGCCAAGGATTAGGCCTTTACGACTGGCTTGTTTGGCCGGATGTCGGCGACTCTTATTGTTGTTTCTACTTCTACTCCAGGGATTTGAATACCGACTGTAGTGACTACCTTGGAGGTAGTTGAAAATGCAATATCTCGTATAATCCCTGAGGTGGAATAGTTGACTACAACAACGACTAACTTTTTTATTCAAGAGCCTTTGCCGTCTCCATCTCGTGTCAGAAGGAGTCAGAGTGATATCGCATCCACTCCTGTTGAATATGATTATTCCAAACAAGCTTGCTTGTTAGAAGGTGCCGAACAATATTCTCTTACTTATTTCTTCTGACTTACTTCAATTCTTCCGTCTCAGGTACCAAACACTCCAGAGGAATTTCATTTTCTATCTCTTTGTCTGATTACCGTTGTTTTTACCTACTACTCTTGTTGCCTTTATTCTCAAATTTATTTCTTTGGGAATTGGGTATTGTCTGAGGTCATGGTATAGATAAATCACCAATTGGACTGGATAAATAAGAGCATATCATTATTGGTTCACCGTGACGTTATGGTATTTCATCTTCAAGTGGACTGGATAAGACACAACGTCTAGCATTGCAGTGAAAGGTATGCCTAAGATATATATATATATATATATATATATATATATATATATATATATATATATATATATATATATATATATATATATATATGTTCTTGCACAGGCGAGTAATCATGTCATTAAAGGTTTGCAGGTTGGATCCCTCATACGGAGACAACCTTTTTCTCTTCATCCCGAGTTTCAGGAAAAACTCTCCATGCATGATGTCACATGAATTTCCTTCTTAGAAGAGGATCCTTGACACATCAAAGTTGGCCATAGTTTTTGTTATCAACAAAGGGAAGATTTCATTCAGATTCACATTCACCTTTTCACTATTACAGAACTTAAGGATATGCCTTTTCAATCTTTCATCAAAGATCGTGCTCCCCCTCTTTACCGTCATCAGCTCGTCAATTCTTCTCTTAAGTATTCCCTTAGACGAGTTATTAGGTCTTAGAAGACCTCCTATGATGGATGTGAGGTATTAGGCTTTTCTCCCTCCAGTATTACCCCCTTGTCGTTGCTATCTTTCCCCCCTTTAACTTCGTTCACAGCCTCGATGGCCTTCTTGAGGGAATCACTTTTTCCTTGGTGATTCATCCCGCCTTTTATATTCTTTCATTCTCTCGCAGTCACCTTTATGGCTATCCACCACAGTGTATCAAGTAAGCCTCCCTTTCTTGATAAATTATTCGATTGTATTCTTCAAGTATACAAATTTGTTAGTGTTGTGACCATGGCTCTTGTTGAAACGACATAAATTTATTTTATCTGTCCTAGCTAATTGCTTCACTGGGTAAGGGTTTATTATCCAACTTCCTTGAAGTCGGTATTCACATATTCTTGCATGAACTTCTCTCTTGATATGTTCAAGGGAGTGTAGGAAAAGAGTCTGGACTCAGGACTTCGGTCTCCATCTTTCTGACAGAGATTATGGTCTATCTTTATTGCTTGACCATTTCATGTGTTCCCCGACCCTTAGCCTTTGTTTATCTCTCTGCCCAAGAGTTCTTCTTCCTAATTGATGTAGGTCTTGGCCCTAGTTAGGAGATCATTTAGGTTTATGCTCCTCTCAGACCCAGCTTCTCGCAGAACATGCAATCTACCATCATCCCTCTCTTGAACATCCAACACATCGTCCCATCATTCGTCCCTTTGACTTCTACATTACTACAAAAAACACATTTTGAAATTCTGGAACTTGCAATACAAATGTCAAGACTGGTGTCTCAACACAAACCATAATGTCAGGACATACATCATCTGCTGACATAAAACACTTGCTAAAACCCAAGATTGTGGAGAAAGTAAACTGCAAGAAACTTAAACGACACAATCAATTGTTAATCTAGTTCGGTGCAACATCATCTATTCTATTATGGGGGCTACCAATCCAGGAAGGGAATCCACTACAATAGTAATAGTTTAAAGCCTAAATAGTCCCAGTTTATAACTTATAACCTAATCACTACTTATATGAAATTTCTACCTAAGAACCTCTTAGATATGAGACTCCCCTTCTCACTTCCCATAATCACCTCAGTGATAAAACTAGTCACAGTCTCAGTGACTAGTACTAAAGAACCAAATAGAAGATTACACTTCTAATAAACAATACTTCATTTTTCTTATAAGCTCCAACCAAGAACAATACTTAACTCTTTTGCTTAAAAGCTTCAAGAGTGAGAACAATCATTCTACCTCAATGTATCAGAAGATACATGAGTGACATATAAACAAAAACCAGGAAAACCTTAAAAGACTCCCAAAACCTAAATCCTTATTTTGCACCCATTAGTTGTTGTTGTGAATGCTTGATATTTTAGGTTTAGCAAGTCCTTATTTATAGATAGACTCTTGCAGTATGGGCTTGAACTCTTGAATCAAATTCAATCTTCTTCTTTTCAATCAGCTGCATGATCTTCACACAAAATATGAACAAATCAAATCAAATTAAATCCAAGTTTCCTAAAAAAGTCTCAAAGATCATATTTATGAAACCAAAGCAAATATGCATTGTTCCTAAAATATTCTTGATTGGCAGCGCATGTATGAGCACTAGAATATTCTAGAATCTCATATTTCTTAATAAAATCTTCAAGGATTAACCAACAGTACTGTCAAGATGTTCTATTGTAACATGTCACAACATCTGGTAGAACATCTGTCAAAACACATGACAGCAGAACCTGTCAAGACAGGTGGTTAAGATGTTACAACATCGTGCTCAACATCAAATAAGAATCATATTTTAGAAAAATTTATACCAACCATAAAACCATAGATCTAACACATTTCGCCTTTGACACGAAGTGCATTTAACCTCGGATAGAAAAGCGAGGTAACGAAGGGCGACATTAAAATCAGCCACTTTACCCCTCGGTTAACAAAAAACCGACGAGTTAAGTTATCTGCACATGATTTCGAATCCCAACATATGCATTTTTATTATTTTCAAAATTAGTGCATTATATCTCTCAGTTTATCAATAAAACCGAGGGGTAAGATAGATTTTTTTATAAAAAAACTCGTTACAATATTTACACAGAATATTAATAAATTAATTTGTTTACAAACTACATTGTTTACCCAGAATATTACATTATTTACACAACATATTAAAGTAAAAATTAATTTGTCAATGAATATAAAATGTTGGATCTTCAAATTATTGAATTTTGGAGAAGATCAAATGCTGGGTGCTAGGATACTTTCAATTACTTTTGTTTGCATTTGTTTCTGATATAAAAAAGGGTTAGATATATAAATGATTTCAAATAAATATTTAAGAACACAAACCTTAAACCCAAATAATTTTCTGCTCTTGCAATCCCTCCTAAAGAATTTTTCATGGCAAATTCCCTTGCAAATCTTAAAGTGGTGGATGTAGATAGTTTCAAGCTCTTCATGAGGTTTCTTTGTCAATTTTTGACATTCAGCATATTTTTTATAATGAAAGTTTTATATGTTTCAGGTGGATCACTAATTGTAGTATCTTGTGTGTTGATACTCATCAAATGGACGTCGAAGATTTGTTTAAGGATGATGATCAATATCCTCAATAATCACGCTAAATTATCCCTTCGGTTTTGACAAAAACCGAGGTAAAATATGTTTACCCCTCAGTTTCAATAGGAAACCGAGGTGAATAAGCTTTTTTTATAAAAATAAATAAACATTATATTGTTTACACATAATATTAAAATACAACATCTCAAGTTATTCTTGGAGAACAACAAATCTTTGCTGTAATTCTGATTTTGTTGCATACCTTTTGTACACATTATTTTCAAGTTCAGTCGTTTGAATGCATCCAACTTCTAATAAGTTATTCAAATGTTGATATCCCTTCTTTATTTAACTTGAATCAAGAATGATTTTCTGCACTTGCAATCCATCATAGATAACTTTTCCAGCCTTCTTTAAGTTCTAAGATTTCATTATCTTGAGCAAATGTTTTCATGGAAAATGCTTTGCCAAGAAAGAGAACAAGATATATAGTGGTGGATGTAGATAGTTTGTTGTGGATTGATGTCTTGGAAATATATTGAGTGTTGTTCCTTTACGAATGTAGGATAGTGATTCGTTGTTGTAGCTAAGTAACATAACCCCTCGGTTTTGTTAACCGAGGGGAAAATATTTTCTTTTTTAAATAGAAAAGTAAAATAAAATAAGTAAACCCCTCATTTTTAGAAAAAACAGAGGTAATAAATTTCAATTAAAAAATGGTAAATGATAAAGAATTAAAAGTAAATGTCATGTTTCTATTTCAATTCTTTACTAGTCACTATTTTTTGTGTACAATTTACAACATGTTTAAGAGTAAATTTCTCAATGTTATCAACTCAAGAAACAATGATGTTTTCTTTGATTGACAACATAGGAAGGTTATTACAAAAATACAACAACAACATCAATACCATTATGTGACATAGATTACAAGGGTAAAAAAATATTTTGTTCAAGATAGAAGAACACTGCATTTTTTATTTATGTTTTGCAATCCATCTCAAAGAATGATGTGTATACCTCGGCTACATATATGTTAGGATTATGGTAAAATCTGTTTAACAGGTGCTTTTATAGTAAAATTTGATTATTTTATCCCTCGATTATTATAGAAATTAAAGGGATAGATCATTTAGATTACAAATAAATAATAAATAATAAAGTAAAAAGAAAGGTTCCACTTATAAAGGAAAAACATAAATTGCATTATTTGGGATTCGAAGCATGTCCTGGATTATTTTTTCTCTAACTTTTATTAAAGACCTAGGGAACATGTGATTTTTGTTAAAACAAATAAACCATGGTGCGCTTTGACATTATACCTCGGTTTTTTTGGGTGAGGTGAAAACTTTGTCATGAAAAGTATTATTTATAGTAATGCTATCGCCACCTTGTTATATAGTCTATGAATTCTTGTACAATTTCTTTCTCCTTTTATTTGGTCCTACTAAGTGCGACTATTTTAGGGGGTTTCCTCTTTCGAGTAATGAGCCGGGTAGTAAAGGAATCATATAGCTCCTTCAAGGAATTTTTGCAACCCTCAAGAAAATAGCACGAATGTGGTGGTAGTCAAGCATGGTGTCTATATGGTCAACATGCTCATATGGATCCATTGTGCCATTATAGCTATCAAACTTCAGACTTTTCTCGAGAGATTTTAGGTTCCTACTATTGAGGATTTTACTTAAATATAGGGTTCCTCCGTTTAAAATCCTACCATTCGATGTCGCACATTCCTTTTCATTGAGAATGGTGTGATGGAGACCGGTGAACACGAAAAAAACTCTTGTGGAGTGTGACTGTCGCCTTTTCCACTGAAATCACACGTAAGAGTTTGATGTCCTTGATGTTGGATATGGTCGTGTGATATATGATCCACTCTACATGGAGAGATGATGTCGATGAAGATAGAATCTAGTGTGAATATTTGGTTTCCACATGAAGTTGCTTCACTTACAAAGTGGTATATAGGAGGAGGATACTGCAGATTCTCTTTGACTCGAAGAAGTCTTTTAGCCAAGATGTACTAGTTTAGTTGGTGTACCATGTTAAAAACAATGTTGAGTAGATCATTTGCCCCCTGCATTCCTTAGCTGGCTTGTAACTATTGGAGGTTTTGAAGCATCTCTTGTCCGGGAACCAGTGGTTGCGTTGAAGGTTTCTTTGAGGTTTGACATTGAAGTAGTTGTTGAGAAGGTCGAAAGGTCATGAGAACTTGGAATATGCTCTAGTTGATTGCTAGAGGAACTGAATTTCAAGGAGTATGAGTAGAAAGAGAAGTCACCAATATTGGACCGTCCTCAATCGCTAGTGATAGTCACGACAACAACGTTGCATTGGGTTGCTAATCAATAGATTTCGATGCTTCCATAGTTTTCACAAGATTATCGATTGTTCGAACGAGAAGATCAGTTATTTTTCGGATTTTGTGAAGAGACGATGGTTTCTTGTGAAAATTCGGGTCAATAGATGTTGATTCTCACAAACGGTGCCACTGTTCTGTGGTGGAACCTTGAATAGAAAATGAGATAGGAAGAAGATCTTCCGATGCAGCGGTGAGTAATTATTGTATGATAAAGCGAGAATGAGCTTCAAAGTTAACACTCTAACGTTCGAATCAGTGAAATATTCGAAAAGTAGTTTAAAGTGAGAATGAAAAGATACCTAAAACTGTCACATGTGAAGCTTATATAAGCGAGCAGTTAAAACCACTTCCGTTTAATCCGACGCATTATGCAGATCACTATTTAATTAGATCTGACAATGAAAGATCCCTCAATTTTAAAATGATTGTTATTTTAACAAATATAATTTATATCAAAATGAATGTCATTCTTATTTTTCAATCTAAAATAATTACTATTTTTTTTATTATTTCTTTTAATTATTGTTATGTACACAACTTTTAACACATTTATAAAAGTTAATCATAAAAAATTGATATAGTCCTCCACTAAATTTAAATTATTGCAGTAAATTAGTTAATTTTCTTTAATCTACAATATAAGAAAGTTCAATGTTCTGGAAAAGACCGAACTGCCCCTTTGCTTTCTTAATGAGCCACGTGGCTGGCTTATTTGCTTCCCTTTACTTACTTCCTTTTCCTTTCCTTTACTACTTCTTATGTTTCCCTATATACTTCATCATGTATCTTCCGTTTTGAAAACTATTTACCTTTTTCATTTTCTACTTTTTTTCTCTCTCTTCTATTAAACTACTCCCTTTGCTTTTTCTCTTTTCTGTCTCTCTCCCTTCTCCTGATGTTTCATCTTCCCCTTCTTTCTCTTTTTCTTTTTTTCTATGTTCATCTTCTTCATTCTTCTGGTTAGGTCTTCTTTGAATTGCGATATTTAAAATGCAATATTTATTCTATTCGTTTTATGAACATTATTTTGTTTGCATTTCACTAATAGTTTTGGTGCTAATTTTTTCAGATCTGAACTATAATGAGATTGAACAAAAACTTCCAGATCTAAAATGAGATCATGTAAAATTGAAACCTCAACCTTTATAATTTTGGTTCCATCAAAAACATGTAAGAAGAAAAACTTTCAGCTCTTTTTCCATTTTGTTAATATTTATTTGTTCACTTTAATGTTTTTTCATGTTGTTTTACTCTTTCGGCGGATCTGTAATTTTCATTTCTAACCTTATTTTTATTTTCATCTATCTTTTTTTTTCCTGGTATTTTTTTGTGTGCAAAAAAGATTAATTTTTTACATCCAGAAACTACCAAACATACAAATCTAAGTTTTCTTTTTTCTCACAGGTAAGAAAATTTCTCATTTTAAAAAAAAAAAAACTTTTTAGTCTCTCTATTTCATTTTTAGTGCAGATCAATGTCTTATTTTTGTACTATTTGTTTGTGACATTTACAGTTGTTTTGGTAAGTTTGTGAAAATTCAACTAAAGGGAGAATTTTGAAGGTGCTATCTGAACTTGTCTATTAAGAAGATCATGTATTTGTTGGTTCTCAAATCCATAAAAAAATTATCATTTTTATATGATTTGTTCACCACCTCCAAAATTAATTTATTTTCTTTTGTGATAAATTAAAATTAATCTGATATTGTAATTCTAAATGTATAGTTTTTATTTATACATTTATTTTGGCTTTATTATAATAATATTTTATATTGTAAATTTAATATTATTATTAATATGTTTTATGTTTGTATTTTATTTATCTTTGGCAATTTATTTAGTACAAATTAGGAAACCTAAAATCATTTTATTATATAAATAAAAAATTGATATGATTTAGAAAAGCTTGATGAACTTAAAGAATATTGATTAGGTAGATTTGTATCAATATCCCATAAATCAGTATATCAAAAATGAAATTTTTGAGAAAAAAATAAATTTATACCACTAAAATATTTGAAAAAAAAATACTTATTAAATAAAAGACATTGAAGAAGACTAAGGATGAGGATGAAACAACAAGTTGTTTTCTTAAAATGAACTCATATTGAAGAGGGTAGAATAAAAAAGGAAGAGAGGGAAATTGATTTTAAGTAAATGCTTTTATATTATAATAAATATTAGTTAATTATTATTATCAATATTTTTTGACCATTTATATTCATGACAACTTATAGGAATTAATTGTCTATAATAAAAGTCTATAAAAATTGATGATGAAAACAAAATAGGCAAACTACACCCTAGCCGAGTCTTCTTGAAAATGATCTCCTATAATGAAAATATAATGTGATTTAATCTAATTTAAAGCTATTGTTGTATTGAATAGTCTTCTTAAAAATGATCAAATGATATGTGTATTAAATGGTGATTCATATAAGATAGAAACAAAACTAAAACATTAAAAATAGTATATATATATATATATATATATATATATATATATATATATATATATATATATATATATATATATATATATATATATATATATATATATATATATATATATATATATATATATATATATATATATATATAACTCAATTCATCTCATATCATACTGTTCCCATCACCTGCTTTTTTCCTAAAGCGTGTATTAAGTTATCATCACCTATTTCACTTTTACTGCACTATGCATAAAATTTCTATCACATCATCTCTTTTACACACCCAAACATTTAAATGTTATATTTTTCCTCTCTTTTCTTATTTCAAATTCAACATTTCTTTTTTTATATATTCACTTTCTTCAACAATATAGCTTTCATCATATTTATATTTTTAATTTGTATTTTTTTTTAATTTACTCTCTATCATGAAAGAAAAAATATAATAAAAGTAATATTTATCATATTTTTAATAAAAAATTAAAGACCATAATTAAATTAAATGCATTAGAATATATTTATTTTCGGCTTCTTTCTCTTCTGCTTCATTTTTCTTATAGAAATCGTTTTCATTACATTTTATTTATAGTATTTTAAATTAATTTGTTATCTCATTTATATGTTTTTAAATTAATCAATTATTTCAACTATGATAATTATACTAATTTATTTTTTAATTTATATACCACATGAATGCCACAATTTCAATTCACATGTGTAGGCCTTTTTTTCTACGAAACAGTAGGAACCAGTTTTTTCCACAATTTTATTGGGTCAACACACTCCAACGCCATCCTCACCCATCATGGTTGTATATATTAAGCCATCCTATGAACCTACAATGATGTGACTTCACCTGAATTTTCTTGAGTTGTGTATTAAAAGTTTCCTTTTAGCTGCTAAGAGCACCCACATCGGGGAGTGCTTCACAAAGTTCAATGCATGTTGTGTCAGTAAATTCAGAATACATACTGTGCATGTGTGGTAAAAGCTTGCAAGGAGTGCTTTGCTTGGAACCGTAGTAAAACAATTTTTGAATAGTTTTGAAACAATAAATATAATAAAATATGTGTAGTATTAATAATTATAATGTATAACAGCTATTTTTTCAAACAAAGATGATAGTCAAATTTTTTACAACAACTCTTTTATAACAGCTCTTTTTTTAACGGTAAATTTTTTTCCTATATATATTTCAATATTTTTTTTTAAAATTACACTTCAAAATTTATTACAAAAATTTTATTTCAACATTTTTTTAATGAATCCCAACCACCATAATTCTCGGTTCAATTTTATCCAAAATGGTGGCATCCCTCCTCTTATTCCAAATCATCAAAATAATCCACAATTTGGAAATTATCCATATCATACATCCCACTCTCCATATCATACATCACATTCTCCATATCAATATCAACAATTTTCATCCCAAACAACTAATCCCATTATGCCTCGTGAAGTTGGTATTGGTACTAGTGGTGTGCAATCAAATGATCAAGAGTCTGAAATACCACAATTTTGCACTCAAG
The DNA here is from genome assembly GCF_029867415.1 of Vicia villosa. NCBI lineage: Eukaryota > Viridiplantae > Streptophyta > Magnoliopsida > Fabales > Fabaceae > Vicia > Vicia villosa. The sequence continues at coordinate 87,786,353 of NC_081182.1, forward strand.
ATAGTTTGAAAACTATCAACCTTGATGAAGATGTTGGAACCACATCGGTTGTAAATATACCGAAAACAAGATTTCAACCAAAGGAGGATGAGCTTCTCATTCAGTCATGGCTCAACGTTTCAAAGGATCCAATTGTTGGGGTTGATAAAAAAGGAGACAGATTTTGGAAGAGAATTGGTGAAGCTTATAATAAACATCGCGGCAAGATTTTTCAAGAGAGGAAACCATTGACATTAAAAGGTCGATGGCACAAAAAGATTAACCCCTCTGTTAATAAATTTGTTGGGTGCTACAAGCAAGCCATGAATTTAAAAAAAAGTGGGAGCTCCGAGATCAACATCATTTCAGCTGCATATGACATTTATTACCAAGATGAGCGTGAAAAATTTACATTCGAGAGTGCATGGAGATTATTGAAAGATGAACCCAAATGGCTTGCAGGTTCATCAGAACCTTCTGCAAAAAGAACAAAGAATTCGGCTTCTGGAGCATATTCTTCATCTTCTAACCCTCCAACACCAACAAGCAACGAAGACAATTCACCATCACCTTCTTCGTTACGTAGACCAATCGGTCAAAAGGCAGCAAAAAGAAAGGAGAAAGAAAAGCTAGTGGAAAGATCAACATCCGATGTCAAATTTAATACTTTACAAGACGACTTCCAAAAGAAAAATGAGTTGATGTCACAATTTGCACGTGATTATGCACGTATTGAGAGTGAAAAAGTTGAGATAGAGAAGAAAAGAATCGATGCAGAGAAACATAAGGCTGAGAGAGATATGGTAAGATTGAAGATCAATGATTTGCAAATACTTTCAAAAGATACATCATACATGGATTCAAGACAATTGCAAGCTCACGAGTTATTATGTGACGTGATTAGAAGAGAATATGGGCTTAATTAGTTTTTAGTATATCACTAGTTATTTTTAGATTCCTATGTATTTTTATTATTCAATTTGTAGCCGTTATTTTTAGATTCCTATGTATTTTTATTATTCAATTTGTAGTCGTTATTCCAAGTTAGTATTATTCAAACTAGCCGTTATTCAAACTAGCCGTTATTCAAACTAGCCGTTATTCAAACTAGCCGTTACTCGTAGCCCTATAAATACTCTTCACATGAGTAATAAGCTTCACACTCTTTTCCAACTTATCTTCCTCTTAATTCAATATTACAATTCTCTTCACATGGATCCTTCCAACCCTTCCCACATTGCAAAAATGTTCATGGATTATATGAATGATGGTATGGATGAAGAACTTGTGAGACTTTACTTTGAAAGTGAAGCCCAAAAAGAAGGTGCAAGTTCTAGCAGACCTAGACGCCGAAGAAGAAATATAGAGAGGAACCGTGAAGAAGGACATGAGCGTTTATTCAATGATTATTTTTCAGAAGCACCAGTGTACACAGATGAGCAATTTCGTCGAAGATATCGAATGCATAAACATGTATTCCTTCGTATCGTTGAAGCTCTTGGTGAACATGATGAGTATTTTCGGTTTAAGGTTGATGCAACTGGTAGATCAAGTCTTTCACCACTGCAAAAGTGCACTGCAGTTATTCGTATGCTGGCATATGGATCATCTGCTGATAGTGTAGATGACTATTTGAGAATTGGTGAAACAACAACACTAAAATGTGTTGATAAGTTTACAAGAGGTGTTATTAGTGTATTTGGGCCACAATATCTGCGAAAGCCAACTATTAAAGATGTCGAATATCTGCTACAAATGGGGGAGGCACGTGGCTTTCCAGGTATGTTGGGGAGCATTGATTGCATGCATTGGGAATGGAAAAATTGTCCTGTTTCTTTGAAAGGGCAGTATGTCCGAGGTGATCATGGTAAGCCAACTGTTATGCTTGAAGCAATCGCTTCACAAGACCTATGGATCTGGCATACATTCTTTGGGGTAGCTGGTTCAAATAACGATATCAATGTGTTGAACCAATCTGATGTCTTCAACGATGTTATGCAAGGGCGAGCTCCCGAGGTCCATTATTCAATTAATGGCACTGAATACAACATGGGTTATTATCTATCAGATGGCATTTATCCTGAATGGTCAACATTTGTGAAAAGTATCTCAATGCCACAAGAGGATAAGAGAAAATTATTTGCCCAACATCAAGAAGGTGCAAGAAAGGATATTGAACGAGCATTTGGAGTTCTCCAATCCCGATTTGCAATCATACGTAACCCAGCTCGACCTTGGCACTTGGATGCACTGAAGCGCATAATGGATACATGCATCATACTCCACAACATGATTGTTGAAGATGAACGTGCCACATATGGTGGCAATTTTGATTATTCTTATGAGCATTTAGGCAATGACCCGACTGCACCACCAGATGATTCTAATAATGATTTTCAGGAGTTTTTACGCAGAAGACATCATGTTCGTGACAAGGAAACTCATCGACACCTTCAACCAAACTTGATAGAACATATTTGGGAACGTTTTGGACATGAGAATAACCATAACTAATAATTATTTTAAGTGTTTAATATATTTTCTGCATGTTTAGTATATTTTCTACTAGTAGTTTGCATTAACGTTTACCAAATTTTCAATGTATTTTTATTTTGCCTTTATTTATTTATTTTTGGATATTTTAAATTTTTTATTATATGTTATTTTCTTTTTAATACATTTTGATATAATTAAATTATATATATATATATATATATATATATATATATATATATATATATATTTATATATTTATATATTTATATATTTATATATTTATATATTTATATATTAAGGTAAAATATAAATTTATAATATATTTTAAGTTTAGTGGGACCCATTTTAAAAATTTTAGATGAGTGGTATGGATATTTGAAAAATATATTAGGTGGGGTCCATTTAGGCTACTAAGTTGGGTAACTTGGATGTAGATGCTCTAATTATAGTGATAGATATATAACTCAAATTGCAGGTTCACACACCACCAAGCTGTACTAATCATCATGCTTCAAGTTCCCAATGCCCTTTCTTTTATAGAATATATATTATATATTATTACATAATTTACATTATAAGTATTTTTAGTAAACAACTTTTACTACATTTTGAAATATGGTATCCAGTGCTTCGCGTGAAACAAAATTTTTAAAACTTTCCCACTATATTATTTAAAACATTTATCATTTACTTCAAAACAAAATATCACATTCAGCTATTTGCTGAAATAGTGATATTATGTAATATATGACAACATGTATGTTGGACAAAGCTAGATTAATGCTAGACTAATATGAATTATGTACCCTATGAACAACAACTTTACTCCATCTAAATTAATATGTCAATTATATATGAATTATGAAAATCTCATTTATCAATAAATCAATTTGATTTTTTTCAAAATAAACTAATTAATTAACAAATTAATCATTAAAACTAAATTATTTATTAAATTCTTCTATGATATCTATTTTACCCATGCCACACTGTTTTTAATTAGTTGTGCTTAACAAATAATAAAAGATTAAAATTTTTTCCATTCGTCGTCTCATAAAATGGCACGGGACACAATCAGTTAATTCCAGACAAAAACATGCATAAATATTTTTATAATACCAATTTCAAATAATTATAAAGGGAACATGAAGTGTCTGTTCATAGAATATTAACGGGACTGTGAAATTATTGATCAAAATATACCGTGGCCCCAGGGCGTTTTTGACTCCAGCCAGGATCAAACCCGGGTACTAGCTAGTTCCGTCCCTTTGCCAACTGAGCCAACACTTTGAGGTTTCTCTCTCCAATATCTCTCTCTTCACAAGTTCTCTCATATCAAGCACACCATTAATGCTATGCAGACTATACATTTTACTTTAGCATTTTTCAAACACCTACAACAATTTAAAATTATTATTTAATCAAATTTGCAATCAAAGATTTCCAAATATACCACCCATTTAATTATTCTATTTCCCCCCTCTTTCAAATTCAAATTCAACTTTATTTCTCTATATATTCCCTTACTTCAACAATATCTCTTTCATCATGTTTTTATTTTTAAATTGTATTTATTTTTTAATTTTTTATTTTTAAAAATAATTTTGATTAATAATCTGTTAGTTATAATTTTTTTTTTTATGTTTTTCATATTTAAGCAAAAGGAACATATTTAAAGTATTTGTCATAAAAAATTTTAATTTTTTTACGATTTATGTGAATAGTTACAACTAAGTGACTACTTTTTTTTTTAAAATGCATGAGACCCCATATAAAAATAAATTTTAGACATTTTAATAATTTTTAGACAAAACAAATTTATCATAAGAGAGAGTTAAAAATAAACTTTTACAGATTCACGATGAGATTGTTTTTATATGTTTTAACAAGAAAGCAAAATCAAATATGTAAACAAGAAGAAAACTTAAATTGATTTTCCATCTATATAGTTGTTACCTTCACTTAATTTTTGTTAGATCTATGATTTATCAAGTTAATTACAATGAATAATAATTAGAGTAATTACTAATTGTTCTTTAGTAGTATATAATAATAATTTTAAAAATAACTAAAAAGGAAAAATATTAAATATCATTAACTGATTTTTTTAAAAAAATAACTATATATTAAAAAAAAATTATGCAAATAACCACGTTTCGAAAAAAATTACGCAAATAATCAGGTTTCTGAAACCCTTAACACCAAGGCGCCATCTCACATGGCTTATTCCTTTTTTTTAGTCCTAGGCGCCATTTGACATGGCACACTCAGTCCCAATAAGCCATGTCAAATGGCGCCTCCCTTCAACTTTTAGGAGGAGGAGCCATCTCATATGGCGCCTTCTTGTATATTTTTGTTCAATTTTCTATTTGAAAATGCACCAAGGCGCCATCTGAGATGGCTTATTGCAGAAAAGTTGTACATAGGAGCCATCCCAAATGGCGTCTCCCTTCATCTGATACAATGGTGGTGCCATCTCACATGGCGCATTGGTGTCAATGTTTTCTGAAACTTGGTTATTTGCGTAATTTTTTCCGAAGTATGGTTATTTGCGTAATTTTTTTCTAATACATGGTTATTTATAAAAAAAAATCTCATTAACTTATATAAAAATAATATATATAAAAATAATTTTACAAATAACTAAAATGGAAAAATATTAAATATCATTAAATTAAATAGATTTTATGTTATATCAACAAATCAGAGAAAAACTTTATCTTCAAATTTATCCTCATAATTAAAAGGGGACAACTTCTCTACCCATCACAAAAAGATGGGTAGTGAACCTCCAACCAATCACATGATTCCATCTCATTTAACATATTTAATTATTTATTAAAATACTACAAATGTTTGTTGTTTTCAAAGCATTTTACAAAGGAGGTAACCTTACCCAATTTTTTGAGTTGGGTAAATAAGAATTCACCTAATTAAATTAAATATTCTAATAAATTTATTATTATTATTAAATGAGTAGATAAAATAATCTAATTTTCTTTGGGATAAAAAATAATACTCTCGGATGAATTATGATACTGATGATAGTTGGATACCAACTTGTATAATAAGTATAAATAGAAAGTAATTATTAATATTTATATAATTGATGCGTGTATATATATATATATATATATATATATATATATATATATATATATATATATATATATATATATATATATATATATATAGGGTACGACTCAAGTGAAAACACTTGTTTATTATGAGAAATGAGAACAATAAATCACGACCATTAAATTTTGATTTGTTGATTTTAATGGACTGGATTGGTTTCTCTTTCTATAATCTTTAATATTTATTTTAAATCAACATAGATAGAGAAACCAATCCAGTTCATTAAAATCAATAAATCAAAATTTAAAGGTCGTGATTCATTGTTCTCATTTGTCATAATAACCAAGTGTTCTCACTTGAGTCGTCTCCTCTATATATATATATAATACACACTTCATTGATATTTAAACGTGTTTATTAAAATATATGCCATTTTAGTTAAATTTTTCAATTTTTTTAATAAAATGATCTTATTGATCTAAATGTTTTTACGGGTACCAGACATTTTTCTATACATTCAATTATTATTTTTCACAGGTATCTGACATTTTTCTATACATTCAATTATTATTTTTTCACAGATATCAGACATTTTTCTATACATTCAATTATTATTTTTTTACGGATACCAGACATTTTTCTATTAAAAAATTTAGATTTAAACCAAATGCGCGTCCCACAACAGAACCCGTAAAAACGCACGAGTTTGTTGCTAGTTTTCGGCTCAGGCTAGGGTGAGAGGCCTGTTTAGGTCTCTCACCGTGAGAGACTTCATTTTTTTTTTGTTTTAAATCATTATATTGCCATTAGATTAGATTTGATTGTATGATAATATGGTGTACCCAATACACACAATAATACTCCATAATATTGATGCATGTGTTATTTGCTATTTCCAATGTCTGACTCAAACAGTAAAAGTACAAAATTCTGCAGCAAATAATTATAGCATCAATTAATGGCTGAAGAAATAAAAAAAATGAAAAAATGGACGTTGGAGCAAATTGATTCTTAGTACATTATTTCAACATATATGGATACCATATATGGATACCAAAGAAAAATATATATTTTTTCACATGTATTCCTCATTAACATATATAAAACGTTACTAAATTAAAATTAATTAAAGAAAAATTATATAATTAAAATTAAAATTAATATTGTTTTTTATTTAAAATTTTGATGTTTTTTTAAATTTTAAAAAATAAATAAAGTTTAAATAAATAAATCTAACGTTAAATTTATTTTGTAAAATTTAAAAATTGATTTTTTTTAAAAATAAATTTTGTTTAAGTTATAAAATCTCACGTTAACTTTAAATTTGTTTTTTTTTAATTTAAAAAATAAATTATGTATAAATTTTAAAATTTCACTTTAATTTAAATTTTAACTTTTTTTAATTAAAAAAATTATTTTGGCGTTTAAATAAATTATTTTAACCTATAATAATAAAATATAATAATAATAATAATAATAACAACACATATTTATAATAACCATAATAATAATAATAATATTAAAATAATAACCAAAATAATAATAATTGCAACCAAAATAATAATAATAGTAATAATAATAATAACCATATTACAGATGAACTAATGATGTCCGACTATGTGTGAACCATGTCAGGGAGTCAACTGATGATGGTCAATTATGCCTGAACCATGTTACAGATGGACTGATGATGTCCGACTATGTCTGAACCATGTCAGGGAGTAAACTGATGATGGTCAACTATGCTTGAACCATGTTACAGATGAACTAATGATGTCCGACTATGCTTGAACCATGTTAGGGAGTCAACAAATGATGGTCAACTATGGGTGAACCATGTTACATATGAACTGATGATGTTCGACTATGTGGGAACCATGTCAAAGAGTCAACTAATGATGGTCAACAATGCCTGAACCATGTTACAGAAGAACTAATGATGTCTGACTATGCCTGAACCATGTCAAAGAGTCAACTGATGATGGTCAACTATGGGTGAACCATGTTACAGATGAACTAATGATCTCCGAATATGTTGGAACCATGTGAGGGAGTCAACTAATGATGGTCAACTATGTTTGAACCATGTTACATATGAACTGATGATGTCCGACTATGTGTGAACTATGTCAGGGAGTCAACTAATGATGGTCAACTATGTGTGAACCATGTTACAGATGAACTGATGATATATGACTATGTGTGAACCATGTCAGAGAGTCAATAGATAATGGTCAACTATGTGTGTACCATGTTACAGATGAACTGACGATGTCCAACTATGTGTGAACCATGTCAGGGAGTCAATTGATAATGTCGACTATGTGTGTACCATGTTATAGATGAACTGATGATGTCCGATTATGTGTGAACCATGTTAGGGAATCAACTGATGATGGTCAAATATGTGTGAAGCGTGTTACATATGAACTGATGATGGTCAATAATTTGTTAACCATGTCAGAGAGTCAACTGATGACATCCGACTATGTGTTAACATGTGAGGGAGTCAACTGATGACGTCAGACTATGTGTTAACCATGTCAGGGAGTCAACTGATGATGGTCAACTATGTGTTAACCATGTTAGGGAATCAACTGATGATGGTAAACTATGTGTGAAGCGTGTTACAAATGAAGTGATGACGATAAACGATGTGTGAAGCATGCTAGGGATTCAATTGATGATGGTCAAATATGTGTTACTCATGTCACGGATTCAACTGATGATGGTCAACTATGTGTTACTCATGTCAGGGATTCAACTGATGATGGTATATTATGTGTTAACCATGTCAGAGATTCAAATGAAGATGGTAAACTATGTGTTAACCATGTTAGGGATTCAATTGATGATGGTAAACTATGTGTTAACCATGTCAGGGATTCAGCTGATGATGGTAAACTTTGTGTTAACCATGTCAGGGATTCAACTGATGATGGTAAGCTATGTGTTAACCATGTCAGGGATTCAACTGATGATGGTTAAATATGTGTGAAGTGTGTTACATATAAACCGATGATGGTCAACTAATTGTTAACCATGCCAGGGAGTCAACTGATGACGTTCGACTATGTGTTAACCATTTCAGGGAGTCAACTGATGATGTCCGACTATGTGTTAACCATGTCAGGGAGTCAACTAATGATGGTCAACTATGTGTTAACAATGTCAGGGAGTTAACTGATGATGGTAAACTATGTGTGAAGCGTGTTTCAAATGAACTGATGATGGTAAACTATGTGTTAACCATGTCAGGGATTAAATTGATGATGGTCAAATATGTGTGAAGCGTGTTACAAATGAACTGATGATGGTCAATTATGTGTTAATCATGTTAGGGAGTCAACTAATGATTGTAAATTATGTGTTAACCATGTCAGGGATTCAACTGATGATGGTAAACTATGTGTGAACCATGTCAAGGATTCAACTGACGATGGTAAACTATGTGTGAACCATGTCAGGGATTCAACTGATGATGTCGAACTATGTGTGAACCATGTCAGGGATTCAACTGATGATGTCGAACTATATGTGAAACATGTCTGGGATTCAACTGATGATGTCCAACTATGTGTCTACCATGTCAGGGATTCAACTGATGATGGTAAACCATGTGTCAACCATGTCAAGGATTCAACTGACGATGGTAAACCATGTGTGAACCATGTCAGGGATTCAACTGATGATGGTAAACTATGTGTTAACCATATTAGGGATTCAACTGACGATGTTAAACTATATGTGAAACATGTCATGGATTCAACTGATGATGTCGAACTATGTGTGAAACATGCCAGGGATTCAACCGATGATGGTAAACTGTGTATGAAACATGTCAGGGATTCAAATGATGATGTCGAACTATGTGTGAACCATGTCAGGGATTCAACTGACGATGGTAAACTATGTGTGAAACATGTCAGGGATTCAACTGATGATGTCAACCTATGTGTGAACCATGTCAGGGATTCAACTGATGATGGTAAACTATGTGTGAACCATGTCAGGGATTCAACTGATGATGTCGAACTATGTGTGAACCATGTCAGGGATTCAACTAATAATGTCAAACTATGTGTGAATCATGTCAGGGATTCAACTGACGATGGTAAACTATGTGTGAACCATGTCAAGGATTCAACTGACGATGGTAAACTATGTGTGAACCATGTCAGGGATTCAACTGACGATGGTAAACTATGTGTGAACCATGTCAGGGATTCAACTGATGATGTCGAACTATGTGTGAACCATGTCAGGGATTCAACTGATGATGGTAATCTATGTGTGAACCATGTCACGGATTCAACTGATGATTTCGAACTATGTGTGAACCATGTCAGGGATTCAACTAATAATGTCAAACTATGTGTGAATCATGTCAGGGATTCAACTGACGATGGTAAACTATGTGTGAACCATGTAAAGGATTCAACTGACGATGGTAAACTATGTGTGAACCATGTCAGGGATTCAACTGATGATGTCGAACTATATGTGAAACATGTCTGGGATTCAACTGATGATGTCCAACTATGTGTCTACCATGTCAGGGATTCAACTGAAGATGGTAAACCATGTGTTAACCATGTCAGGGATTCAACTGACGATGGTAAACTATGTGTGAACCATGTCAGGGATTCAACTGATAATGTCGAACTATGTGTGAATCATGTCAGGGATTCAACTGACGATGGTAAACTATGTGTGAACCATGTCAAGGATTCAACTGATGATGTCGAACTATGTGTGAACCATGTCAGGGATTCAACTAATAATGTCGAACTATGTGTGAACCATGTCAGGGATTCAACTGATGATGTCGAACTATGTGTGAACCATGTCAGGGATTCAACTGATGATGTCGAACTATGTGTGAACCATGTTAGGGATTCAACTGATGATGGTAATCTATGTGTGAACCATGTCAGGGATTCAACTGATGATGTCGAACTATGTGTGAACCATGTCAGGGATTCAACTGATGATGTCGAACTATATGTGAAACATGTCTGGGATTCAACTGATGATGTCCAACTATGTGTCTACCATGTCAGGGATTCAACTGATGATGGTAAACCATGTGTCAACCATGTCAGGGATTCAACTGACGATGGTAAACTATGTGTGAACCATGTCAGGGATTCAACTGATGATGTCGAACTATGTGTGAACCATGTCAGGGATTCAACTGATGATGGTAATCTATGTGTGAACCATGTCAGGGATTCAACTGATGATGTCTAACTATGTGTGAACCATGTCTGGGATTCAACTGATGATGTCCAGCTATGTGTCTACCATGTCAGGGATTCAACTGATGATGGTAAACCATGTGTCAACCATGTCAGGGATTCAACTGACGATGGTAAACTATGTGTGAACCATGTCAGGGATTCAACTAATGATGTCGAACTATGTGTGAACCATGTCAGGGATTCAACTGATGATGGTAATCTATGTGTGAACCATGTCAGGGATTCAACTGATGATGTCGAACTATGTGTGAACCATGTCAGGGATTCAACTAATAATGTCGAACTATGTGTGAATCATGTCAGGGATTCAACTGACGATGGTAAACTATGTGTGAACCATGTCAAGGATTCAACTGAAGATGATAAACTATGTGTGAACCATGTCAGGGATTCAACTGATGATGTCGAACTATGTGTGAACCATGTCAGGGATTCAACTGATGATGGTAAACTATGTGTTAACCATGTCAGGGATTCAACTGATGATGTCGAACTATGTGTGAACCATGTCAGGGATTCAACTGATGATGGTAATCTATGTGTGAACCATGTCAGGGATTCAACTGATGATGTCGAACTATGTGTGAACCATGTCAGGGATTCAACTAATAATGTCGAACTATGTGTGAATCATGTCAGGGATTCAACTGACGATGGTAAACTATGTGTGAACCATGTCAAGGATTCAACTGACGATGGTAAACTATGTGTGAACCATGTCAGGGATTCAACTGATGATGTCGAACTATGTGTGAACCATGTCAGGGATTCAACTGATGATGTCGAACTATATGTGAAACATGTCTGGGATTCAACTGATGATGTCCAACTATGTGTCTACCATGTCAGGGATTCAACTGATGATGGTAAACCATGTGTCAACCATGTCAGGGATTCAACTGACGATGGTAAACTATGTGTGAACCATGTCAGGGATTCAACTGATGATGTCGAACTATGTGTGAACCATGTCAGGGATTCAACTGATGATGGTAATCTATGTGTGAACCATGTCAGGGATTCAACTGATGATGTCTAACTATGTGTGAACCATGTCAGGGATTCAACTAATAATGTCGAACTATGTGTGAACCATGTCAGGGATTCAACTGATGATGTCGAACTATGTGTGAACCATGTCAGGGATTCAATTGATGATGTCGAACTATATGTGAAACATGTCTGGGATTCAACTGATGATGTCCAGCTATGTGTCTACCATGTCAGGGATTCAACTGATGATGGTAAACCATGTGTCAACCATGTCAGGGATTCAACTGACGATGGTAAACTATGTGTGAACCATGTCAGGGATTCAACTGATGATGTCGAACTATGTGTGAACCATGTCAGGGATTCAACTGATGATGGTAGTCTATGTGTGAACCATGTCAGGGATTCAACTGATGATGTCGAACTATGTGTGAACCATGTCAGGGATTCAACTAATAATGTCGAACTATGTGTGAATCATGTCAGGGATTCAACTGACGATGGTAAACTACACTACGCCAAATTTGGCTTTTAGCAGCACCCCTACGAAAGCGCTTTTAGGAAAAGCGCTGGCATAGGCTTCGCTAAAGACAAAATTAAAAAACACGCTAAAAAAGCGCTCTAATAGTGGGGGGGTATGAAAGCGCTTTTAAGAAGCGCTCTGGTAGGGGGGGGGGTTATGAGAGCGCTTTTCAAAAGCGCTCTGGTAGGGGGGGGGGGTACGAAAGCGCTTTACAAAAGCGCTCTGGTAGGTGGGGGGAACGTGGGGGGAACGAAAGCGCTTTTCAAAAGCGCTCTGGTAGGGGTGTTTAATTAGAGCGCTTTTTGTCAAAAGCGCTGGTAAAGACCAGGCTATGAGAGCGCTTTCCAGAAGCGCTTTAGTAGCCTTATTACTAAAATTAAAACCAAAAACACGCTTCTACTGTTTCTCACTTTCTCTCTTTCTTTTTCTCTCTGCACGCGAACCAGAAACCCCACCCCTCACCGTCGTCGGTCCTCCGTCAACCTTATCGGTCCTCCGTCAACCTTATCGGTCCTCCGTCCACCACCATCGCGCGAACTTCTTCTCCTCCGTCCACCACCATCGTTTCGTCTCCGTCTCTTCTCCTCTGGTAGCAACTTGCTTTGCGCCACCCAGGTATCACACTTCTCATAGCTTTTAACAAAACCCTAGATGTATCAATGTATCCTTGTGATTCTGAATTTGATGGAATGCTCTTTTCTTAAGGCCTTTGATATATATATATATACATAATATTTCTGTTAGCAATTGCCTAGTTCCAGAAACGTGTGATTTTAGGTGATAGGGTTTGTTCCAGAAACTTCTAAGTGATAGGGTTTTGAGTTCTGTTGAACTGTGAAATGGTGGCTGTTGGATTGTTTGGGGTCTGCTTGTATGGTTTTCACAAAATATAAATTTAACCTCTTCTTATCTTTTGAGTTCTGTTCCATAGAGAGGCTCTTATTCTTAATTTGTGGTCTCCATTTATGTCCTTAGCCTCTTCTTATCTTAGTACAATTGAAATTGTTAGTCTCTTGTTATCTTAGTAGAATTGAAATTGTGAGTAAAGTTTCTTGACTGTTGTATAAGATATATGTTGTGTGTGTATGAGATTGAGAGTGATGGTATATATTGTACAATAAATTGGCTTGTTCAAGGATGCCAAGTACTGTAAAGTATGAGAATGACAGCACATAGAGAAATTAAATAATAAATAATATATAATAATAGTAATAATATATACCTTATGAGAGTTGAATTAATGAGGAAGAGAGAAGGTAAAGAATGAAACAAGAGTGAGTTAATGTATATAGACAAGGATGATTCATAAGGTTTGCTTTTGAGCAAAAAGTTTTATAGCTTCGTGTTAGTAGTGGTGTATTTAATTAACTGCATCGTGTGTCTTGTGTTAGTAGTGTTAGTAGTGGTGTATTTAATTAACTGCATCATGAGCTATTCACCCATTCTTATTATAATCATACATTGAATTGAATTTCTTGTATAGGTCTGACTGGATTGATAACTTTGGATCTCTTTGGAGCTCGTATCATTGACTCTGGTACTACATATTTAGGAGTATGTACACACATCAAACTATTGTTGATTTCCTTTGTTCAATCGATTTTGTCTTGGTGGTTACTAACTTTGTGAATTTGCTATAGGGGTAACTTGTGTATAGTGAAAGTTTGATCGTTTCCCAGCCTAGTTCGACGTTTGGCGTTTTCTTGAGTTCGGTAACATCCGAGGTAAATTTCTTTCTCAAATTACTGGTATTATGATGAATTTGTCTGAAATTGTGTGATTATATATGTTACGTTTTATTGCTTCGGATTCATTCCGTTTATACTTTGCGTTTTGACAGAAACACATTAGTTTTATGTGTTTAGAGAGTTAATATAGGAGGTACTTACTAACTTTGTGAATTGAATTCGCCATAGGGGTTACTTGTGAAGAGTGGAAGTTTGACCGTTGTTGTTTAGCTTAATTAAGACATGGATAAGACATGGATGAATTCAAACCGATTGTCGAAAGAGTACGAGAAAGGGGTATGGGAATTTGTTGAGTTTGCGGTTGCGAACTCCAAAGACCCGCTTCGAATGCCGTGTCCTTGCTTGGGTTGCTGTTATGCCGGGGGTAAGGTTGACGGGAATCAGTTGGGATCTCATTTACTACGGTTTGGAATTGATAGAAGTTATACATGTTGGACAATGCATGGTGAGAAAAGTACCGGGAATGCTGGGTCGAGGTGTAATAGGAAGTATGCTTCAAACGACGATTGCACAGACACATACGATTGTGATCGAGTCGAAGAGATTGCAGAAGCGCTGGAAGAAGATCTAGCGGATTGTCCCAAAATGTTTGAGAGGTTGGTAAGCGATGCAGAGAAACCGTTGTATGATGGTTGTTCAAAATTCACAAGATTGTCTGCGGTGTTAAAGTTGTACAACTTAAAGGCGGACAATGGATGGTCGGATAAAAGTTTCACAGAGTTATTAGCCCTTATGAAAGATATGCTACCAGAGGATAATGTTCTTCCCAATCGAACGTATGAAGCCAAAAAGATGTTGTCTTCTATTGGAATGAGCTATGATAAGATACACGCATGTCCAAACGATTGCGTTTTGTTTCGAAACGAGTATGCAGCGTTGAATGAGTGTCCTAAATGTGGTGCCCCTCGATATAAGAAAAAGTTGTCTCCTGCTAAAGTCTTATGGTATTTTCCTATAATTCCGAGATTTAGACGCATGTATCGTAGTGAGACCGATTCAAGACACTTGACTTGGCATGCAGATGAAAGAATTATTGATGGAAAGTTGCGACATCCGGCAGACTCACCACAATGGAGTAAAGTTGATACTGAATATCCTGAATTTGGAAAAGAAGCAAGAAACCTTCGGTTGTCATTGTCTACTGATGGAATGAACCCGCATGGTATTCAAAGTATCTCGCATAGCACATGGCCTGTGATTCTTATGATTTATAACTTACCTCCGTGGCTATGTATGAAGCGTAAGTACATGATGTTATCTATGCTAATTTCTGGGCCTAAACAACCAGGGAATGACATAGACGTATACTTGGCACCCTTAATCGAAGATTTAAAGTTTTTGTGGGAGAGAGGTGTGGAGGTTTACGATGGGTATAGGAAAGAAAGTTTCAACTTGAGGGCGATGTTGTTTGGAACAATTAATGATTTTCCAGCATACGGAAATCTATCCGGGTACAGCAACAAGGGTCAAAAGGCGTGTCCTGTTTGTGAAGATGAAACCGATACGACACGATTGGCGCTTTGTCAGAAGAATGTCTTTCTCGGCCATCGTAGATTCTTAAATTCTAATCATCACTACCGTGGGTGGAGAAAAGCATTCAATGGAGAGGCCGAACATCGTACAGCCCCGCCTTTTTTGTCAGGTGATCAAATTTTTGAAAAGGTGAAAGATGTGAGCACTCAGTTTGGCAAGCCTTTTGCACATTCAATTGTCAAGGGTGGGTGGAAGAAGAAGTCAATTTTCTTTGAACTTCCATATTGGAAGTCGTTGTACGTAAGACATTTCCTGGATGTTATGCATATTGAAAAAAATGTATTTGACAGCGTTATAGGTACGCTACTCAATATACAAGGAAAGTCTAAGGATGGCGTTAACATAAGGAATGACATGGTAAACATGGGGATGAGAACTGAATTGGGGCCCGTGACGAAAGGAAGACGAACATATCTGCCACCTGCTGTTTACACTCTATCTAGAAAGGAGAAGAAAACATTGTGTAAGTTCCTCAGTGAAGTAAAAGTTCCAGAAGGCTACTCTTCAGATATTAGAAGACTTGTGTCCATGAAAGACCTCAAGTTAAAGAGTTTGAAGACGCATGATTGCCATGTTATAATGGAACATTTTTTACCAATAGGTATACGTTCTATTCTGCCAGAAAAAGTAAGAAGCGCAATAACTAAGCTGTGTTTCTTCTTCAGGTCTATTTGCAGTAAGGTGGTCGATCCCGCGATCTTACCAACATTGCAAAATGAGATAGTTGTTACTTTATGTGATCTTGAAATGTATTTTCCTCCCTCGTTTTTTGACATAATGGTTCATCTAGTCGTTCATCTTGTGAAAGAGACACAACTGTGCGGACCAGCTTATATGAGATGGATGTACCCTGCTGAACGTTATATGAAAATATTAAAAGGGTACGTGAAAAACAGAAGTCGACCGGAGGGTTGTATTGCCGAGCGATACGTTGCTGAAGAAGCGGTTGAGTTTTGTACTGAATATCTGTCAAATGTTCAATCAATTGGACTCCCCAAATCTCATATTGTCGAAAAAAAAGAAGGAAAAAGGCTAATTGGAAATAAAGTTGTGACAGTATCAATGGTCGAACGGGATCAAGTGCACTTGTATGTTCTGCACAATGAGATTGAGGTTGAGCCGTTTGTTGAAATGCACAAAGTTGTTCTCCGAGATTTAAATCCAAATAGAAATGAGAACTGGATAGTACGAGAGCACAATCGAAGTTTCATACCGTGGTTTAGAGATCATATTTATTCAAAGTATCGTTCAGATCCTGCTTCAGTAACAGAAAGGTTGAGATGTTTAGCCTATGGTCCATCTGTAATTGTACTTTCTTATAGAGCATACGCAATTAATGGATACACATTTTATACCAAAGAACAGGATGATAAAAGTACTATGCAAAATAGTGGTGTTACCTTGGTAGCTGAAGCTATGCACATATCAAGTGCGAATGACTTAAATCCGAAATTTGCAAATTTGTCATATTTTGGGGTTATCGAGCGCATTTTGGTGTTTGATTACGCGAAGTTTCAGATTCCTGTATTTGGTTGCAAGTGGGTTGAAAATAATAGTGGCGTACGAATGGATAAGTCAGGATTTTTGCAAGTGGATCTCAATAGGGTAGGGTACAAAGATGAGCCTTTCATTCTAGCCTCTCAAGCTAAACAAGTGTTCTATGTCAATGATCCGACAAGTACGAAATGGTCTATAGTGCTTTTATCTAACAAAATAGTTGATGAAAAAATTGAAGATCAAGGTGATATTGGTGTTGGCATTGAATCTTGTACAAGACACGATCAAAATGAGAATGAATCTTGTATTAGAAATGATCATAATGAGGGTATTTGGATCAATCCAACCGTCCGCATTGTTAAGAGACGCGTAGTACACAAACCTACCAAGAAAAGAAAGAGACGTTAGTGATAAAGGTAATAGTATACATAGTCCGACTAATTTGTTTTATTCAATTTGGTGCATATTCTCGTTTTGTACATAACTTTTGAACCATGTATCCGCTTGTTGACTTCTTTACATGTAACTATACTATTTTGACGATTCCGGAGCTGCTCATGCACTTATCTTTACATTTCGGGACTATTTTTTTATCGGTTTTGCTTCTGCCCGTAATCAAAAGTCGGGCTTAGGGTCTGAATTTCGGAAAACCGACTTTGTTTTTGAGTCCGTGGCGACGTTTTACCATAGCCATGTAAATTTCGTTCAATTCCGATAACTTTCTTTTTTTACGCTTATTTTGATTTGTACCGATTTCGTTTCCGATTTACTTGTACATGCATGGTTTGACTTCCATTTGACTTGTATAGATTGTTAGCTTATTAATAGTGTACTAATGTGCTTTAGTTTGTTTGATACAGGTTCAATGGCTTCAGATAGAGATGCTCCACCTGAAAACCCACCTGAAAACTTACAAGAAAACTCACAAGAAAGAGTTGCTTCGGATACAAATGCTCCACCTGATACTGAAGCAAAAGAGGTTGCACGAGGCATCACTATTATGAGGGGAATCATACGACATAGAGACCAAGGATTAGTATACCGATTGGAATGGAATTCTGATAAACAACCAATTGGTCCTAATTCTGCAAAGTTGACAAGTTATATTGGTACACTTGTCCGTATGCATATTCCGGTCTCCATAGCTACCTGGAAATCGAAAACGAAAAATTTATATTGGTACATTTAAAGTGTTAATATATAATCTGAATCAAAATATGCATGATTTTATATTTTACCTAACTTATATGATTTTTAGGCATCCGCTCGGGAGTCACAACAAGTGACGCAGCAGGTTCGTAGCGTACCACCCAGTGGTCCTCCGAAGCAAGCGGCAAGAAAAGGCGGTGCTTTTGTGCCTCGATACCGGGCGACACTCGCAACAATGGTTGATATGTCCGATATGAAGGATGGTGCTTTACGGGAAATCGATATGGATGAAAGTGTCTTCGGTATTGAGTTCAAGTCACATATTACAATTGAAGACTTGCAAGAGATTTTTAACCATGATCAACTAGGCGTCAATAACATGCACTCATACATCCGGTAATATTCACTCATCCGATATATTATTTAATTAGTCCCACAATATAATTTATTTACACTTTTCAATGAAAAGAATCTAATGTTTATTATGTTTTTATTTAAGGTTGTTGTATGACAGAGTGTTGCGCGGGACTGCATTGTCTAACAGATTCCGGTTCGTGTCTTCCGCCCATTGCAGCGGAATGGAAATTGTTTCGGATCCGGAATCTGTTAGACAGCGCTTAGTCGATAGATTCATGTCCACCGGCAATACAGAATGTCTGCATCTTTGGGCGTATAATACCCGACCAGTAGGGTTAGTTTCTCATTCTTTATTCATCTAATCTCTGTTTCTTTAGTGTATAGCAATATTTTCATATAACCTATTGTTTTAATTTATAGAGCACACTGGTTGCTGCTTGCTATCAACCCGATAAGGGAAGTCGTGTATTATCTGAATTCGGTAAAGGGTGAATGGACCAATTATCCGGCCATGAAGGAAATCGTTGATTTGTAAGTGGGATCGTTCTAAATATATATTCGTGTATATTTATATATTTACTTATTTGTGGGATTGATCTAAACATATGCTTTTATATATTTGTTAATTAGATCAATACAAGTATTCCGTAGTCAACGGGACGCACAGGTATCCCGGACTAAATCAAACAACATCACCTGGATCGAAGTGCAGGTACATTACTTTTCACAAATTTGCTTATAATATTTATGCTACTTGGTAAAACAAGACAACTTATATAGAATCTTATTTGTTTTTCTATGTAGTGTCCGCTACAGCGTAACAGTTCAGACTGCGGATACTTTGTATTGAGGTTTATGAAAGAAATCATTCAGGCGAATCAATTAGAGATTCCTCCCACGGTATAAAGTTATAACTTAAGATAATTTCATATAATTTATTACATTTACCTAAATATATTATTCATATTATGTTTTTGTTTTATAGTACCTTGACGAATTCCGTGCTGCTGGGTACTCGAAGCTAAAGTTAGAAGAAATCAAAGAGGAATTGTGTCAATTTTATATTAAGTTATTTTTCATGCAGATTTGAACTATAATATTGTTGATTTTGTAATGATGTATATATATAATTTTGTAATGATGTATATATATAATTTTGGATATTATAATGGTATATATTAGTATATATATTGTCTTACTGATGGCTGAAATAATATAGTCGAAAATATATTACAGGTCGAAAATATATTACAGGTCGAAAATATTACAGGTCGAAAACATTACAGGTCGACTGGGAGGATTAAATTATAGGCTGCACATAAAAATACCTCATTTAGCAACTACAGCGCTTCTAAAAAGCGCTCTTAAAGGTCCACATACTAGAGCGCTTCTTAGTAAAAGCGCTGGCAAAGACCAGTAAAAAAGCAAAAAAAATTAAAAAATTACGCAGCATACAAAAGCGCTTTTGGAAAAGCGCTCTGGTAGGCCCCCCTATGAGAGCGCTTTTTCTGGAAAAAGCGCTCTCATAGGGGGGCCTACCAGAGCGCTTTTCCAAAAGCGCTTTTGTATGCTGCGTAATTTTTTAATTTTTTTTGCTTTTTTACTGGTCTTTGCCAGCGCTTTTACTAAGAAGCGCTCTTAAAGGGGGGTCTACCAGAGCGCTTTTTCCAGGAAAGCGCTCTTATAGGGGGTCCTACCAGAGCGCTTTTTCCAGGAAAGCGCTCTTAAAGGGGGGGTCTACCAGAGCGCTTTTAAAAGCGCTTTCGTAGCCTACGCCAGCGCTGGCTTTGGCAGCGCTTTAAAGCGCTGTTAAAGGCCAAAAAAAGCGCTGTGAAAGCCCTTGTACGGCGTAGTGCTATGTGTGAACCATGTCAAGGATTCAACTGACGATGGTAAACTATGTGTGAACCATGTCAGGGATTCAACTGATGATGTCGAACTATGTGTGAACCATGTCAGGGATTAAACTGATGATGGTAAACTATGTGTGAACCATGTCAGGGATTCAACTGATCAATTAAAACAGTTAGATTAATGAAAATCAATGGTTAAGATTTGTAGTAAGTGTTCAACACTTACTCTTGGAGTAAATATATCCCTCCTCGTATATATATATATATATATATATATATATATATATATATATATATATATATATATATATATATATATATATATATATATATATATATATATATATATATATATATATATATATATATATATATATATATATATATATATATATTTCAATTACTAACTTTAATGATTGATTTTTAATACATATTTATTCTAACCATTTAATTTATTATTATCATTTATCTTAATTAAAAACCAATATTATTTATCATTATTCTAACCATTTTTATATTAAGATAAACCAATATAAAAATGGTTAGAATAATGATAAATAATATTGGTTTTTAATTAAGATAAATATATATATATTTCAATTACTAACTTTAATGATTGATTTTTAATACATATTTATTCTAACCATTTAATTTATTATTATCATTTATCTTAATTAAAAACCAATATTATTTATCATTATTCTAACCATTTTTATATTATATTATTATTATTATTATATATATATATATATATATATATATATATATATATATATATATATATATATATATATATATATATATATATATATATATGTGTATATATATATAACATATGAAAATGAAAATATATTTTGTATACATTTATTAATAAATTTTGAAAAAATTAAAATTTTAGAAATTATTTTCCTTTCCCTCTTATATGATGAAGGTTTCCCACACTTATTTTCCACTCCCTCTCATTTTTTGAAACTTTCCCTCCTTTATTTTCAGCTTAAACCAATTTTTTTTAAAATTATATAAAAAAAGATAATTTCAGAATATTCTGTACCACTAACATTCACTTTCTCTCTAATTTGATATTTTCACATTCTCTCTTCTATATGGTAATAAAATATTATTATACAATTTATTTGATGTCATAGATATTTCTTTTTATCTTTTATTTATATTTACTTTTATATATTTTTTTATATATTTATTATGTTGTCATTATTATTATTATTAATATTATTATTATTATATTACAATTATTTCATATATCACTTAAACTGATTCCACTACTAAATAGGAAGTTTCTTTATTTCTCTCTCTACAACAACGCTTAAATCCATCTTCCCCAAACACTAACCCTAGCCGCCCCTTCCATTTTTTTGGCCATGATTCAGTTTTTTATGGCCACACCATCACCACTAATCTCTTCCTCTCAACATACATAGTTTTTCTACGAATTAAATTTGCGCCAGACATTCATGGGTGAAAGCTCCACTTTGAATTTGTGATCTTAATGATTGAAGTTTCATCTGGATCTTCACAATTTCAACATTGTTACCGGCGCCGGAAATAAACTTCTGTTGATTTTCTTCTTCTCTTCACAGACGAGTAGTCAATTCTTTTTTTCTTTTGTTCAGTTCATAATTCCATTTGAAAAAAAACCCTTTTTTACCCTAATTTCTTTTAGATCTGAAGTTTGCTAATATTTTTTATAACTATTGATGTTTTGATCTGGTAAAATTTTCTTACTTTCTCGGCATGGTTAAGGTTTTGTTGTAAATTTATAATATTTTAATTCTATTAATTTGTATTAACATTTATCTGTATTGCAGGGAAATTTCTTTTTAAAGTGTTAGCTATGTGTTTGTCTGTTATATTGAGAATGTTGGGAATCATATCAAGATCAACTGGAGGAGTGCATCTTTTTGATGGAATTGAAGAATAGAAGAATTAGTATCAACACATTTTTGTTTAGATGGTCATTATAATATGCAACTCATTGAAATTAATTTTATTTTTTTTATGACAAGTTTGTAATTTGTAAGAATCATCCTTCATTCTTGAATGTGAATTTATATTTTAACAAATGTACAAGTTCTTTGATATGGAATACTTAATATGAACAAAACCTTTATATATTTTATTGGGTTCTGTTATCTTTTAATTAATATTACAAAATATTGAATATGTAGTATTTATTAAAAAATATTTATTATATTTAAAATATTTTGATTGGCTAGTAATGAATATTTATTGAGATGATATAAAGATTCAATAATATAATAAATAAATAAATAAATCTTTTGTAAGACAATTTTAAATTGAATTATTGAATATTCATTGCTTTTTAGACTATTTCAAATGGCGTAATTAAAGCAATTAAGTAAATAAATAGTACTTATTATTTATAAATTAGCTCATAGTTATCACATAATTATTTTAAAATATATTATAAAAAAATTAATATTAAAAATAGTTATACTTATTTTGATTAAGTAACAATTTAAATTTTAATATTAAAAAAAAACATTGTATTAAAAACTATCTTAATTAATTTTTATTTAATATTTTCTTTTAATATTTTTATTAATGTTTAAAATTTAATTAGATAAAAACTGTTCTTTTAATTTACTGTTACAATTAGTAAGTACTTGCAGCATTGGAATCTTCAATGTGATAATTAATATGTAATATTGGGTGTATTTTAGTGTGTGGTTGATATCTATGATGATAATTATAGACTTGATATTCAATGACTATTCAATGGCTGAGATTGATTTGAAAAAAAAAAAAAAATGGTCTCTCACGGTGAGAGACCTATGGGCATTACCCACCTTAGACGGCGCCCTAGTTTTCCTCAAAAACACAATCTGACGTTGAAAGTTGAAAACAACCAAAAGCTGAACGTGGGTGATCACTGATGCCCAAAATGTACCTTCCTTTCCCTGCGTTTGCAAGCCACGTGTCCTCAACGTCGTTGTTACAATTGACGATGTGTGAATCATGTCAGGGATTCAACTGACGATGGTAAACTATGTGTGAACCATGTCAGGGATTCAACTGACGATGGTAAACTATGTGTGAACCATGTCAGGGATTCAACTGATGATGTCGAACTATATGTGAAACATGTCTGGGATTCAACTGATGATGTCCAACTATGTGTCTACCATGTCAGGGATTCAACTGAAGATGGTAAACCATGTGTTAACCATGTCAGGGATTCAACTGACGATGGTAAACTATGTGTGAACCATGTCAGGGATTCAACTGATAATGTCGAACTATGTGTGAATCATGTCAGGGAATCAACTGACGATGGTAAACTATGTGTGAACCATGTCAAGGATTCAACTGATGATGTCGAACTATGTGTGAACCATGTCAAGGATTCAACTAATAATGTCGAACTATGTGTGAACCATGTCAGGGATTCAACTGATGATGTCGAACTATGTGTGAACCATGTCAGGGATTCAACTGATGATGTCGAACTATGTGTGAACCATGTTAGGGATTCAACTGATGATGGTAATCTATGTGTGAACCATGTCAGGGATTCAACTAATGATGTCGAACTATGTGTGAACCATGTCAGGGATTCAACTGATGATGTCGAACTATATGTGAAACATGTCTGGGATTCAACTGATGATGTCCAACTATGTGTCTACCATGTCAGGGATTCAACTGATGATGGTAAACCATGTGTCAACCATGTCAGGGATTCAACTGACGATGGTAAACTATGTGTGAACCATGTCAGGGATTCAATTGATGATGTCGAACTATGTGTGAACCATGTCAGGGATTCAACTGATGATGGTAATCTATGTGTGAACCATGTCAGGGATTCAACTGATGATGTCTAACTATGTGTGAACCATGTCTGGGATTCAACTGATGATGTCCAGCTATGTGTCTACCATGTCAGGGATTCAACTGATGATGGTAAACCATGTGTCAACCATGTCAGGGATTCAACTGACGATGGTAAACTATGTGTGAACCATGTCAGGGATTCAACTGATGATGTCGAACTATGTGTGAACCATGTCAGGGATTCAACTGATGATGGTAATCTATGTGTGAACCATGTCAGGGATTCAACTGATGATGTCGAACTATGTGTGAACCATGTCAGGGATTCAACTAATAATGTCGAACTATGTGTGAATCATGTCAGGGATTCAACTGACGATGGTAAACTATGTGTGAACCATGTCAAGGATTCAACTGACGATGATAAACTATGTGTGAACCATGTCAGGGATTCAACTGATGATGTCGAACTATGTGTGAACCATGTAAGGGATTCAACTGATGATGGTAAACTATGTGTGAACCATGTCAGGGATTCAACTGATGATGTCGAACTATGTGTGAACCATGTCAGGGATTCAACTGATGATGGTAATCTATGTGTGAACCATGTCAGGGATTCAACTGATGATGTCGAACTATGTGTGAACCATGTCAGGGATTCAACTAATAATGTCGAACTATGTGTGAATCATGTCAGGGATTCAACTGACGATGGTAAACTATGTGTGAACCATGTCAAGGATTCAACTGACGATGGTAAACTATGTGTGAACCATGTCAGGGATTCAACTGATGATGTCGAACTATGTGTGAACCATGTCAGGGATTCAACTGATGATGTCGAACTCTATGTGAAACATGTCTGGGATTCAACTGATGATGTCCAACTATGTGTCTACCATGTCAGGGATTCAACTGATGATGGTAAACCATGTGTCAACCATGTCAGGGATTCAACTGACGATGGTAAACTATGTGTGAACCATGTCAGGGATTCAACTGATGATGTCGAACTATGTGTGAACCATGTCAGGGATTCAACTGATGATGGTAATCTATGTGTGAACCATGTAGGGATTCAACTGATGATGTCTAACTATGTGTGAACCATGTCAGGGATTCAACTAATAATGTCGAACTATGTGTGAACCATGTCAGGGATTCAACTGATGATGTCGAACTATGTGTGAACCATGTCAGGGATTCAATTGATGATGTCGAACTATATGTGAAACATGTTTGGGATTCAACTGATGATGTCCAGCTATGTGTCTACCATGTCAGGGATTCAACTGATGATGGTAAACCATGTGTCAACCATGTCAGGGATTCAACTGACGATGGTAAACTATGTGTGAACCATGTCAGGGATTCAACTGATGATGTCGAACTATGTGTGAACCATGTCAGGGATTCAACTGATGATGGTAATCTATGTGTGAACCATGTCAGGGATTCAACTGATGATGTCGAACTATGTGTGAACCATGTCAGGGATTCAACTAATAATGTCGAACTATGTGTGAATCATGTCAGGGATTCAACTGACGATGGTAAACTATGTGTGAACCATGTCAAGGATTCAACTGACGATGATAAACTATGTGTGAACCATGTCAGGGATTCAACTGATGATGTCGAACTATGTGTGAACCATGTCAGGGATTCAACTGATGATGGTAATCTATGTGTGAACCATGTCAGGGATTCAACTGATGATGTCGAACTATGTGTGAACCATGTCAGGGATTCAACTAATAATGTCGAACTATGTGTGAATCATGTCAGGGATTCAACTGACGATGGTAAACTATGTGTGAACCATGTCAAGGATTCAACTGACGATGGTAAACTATGTGTGAACCATGTCAGGGATTCAACTGATGATGTCGAACTATGTGTGAACCATGTCAGGGATTCAACTGATGATGTCGAACTATATGTGAAACATGTCTGGGATTCAACTGATGATGTCCAACTATGTGTCTACCATGTCAGGGATTCAACTGATGATGGTAAACCATGTGTCAACCATGTCAGGGATTCAACTGACGATGGTAAACTATGTGTGAACCATGTCAGGGATTCAACTGATGATGTCGAACTATGTGTGAACCATGTCAGGGATTCAACTGATGATGGTAATCTATGTGTGAACCATGTCAGGGATTCAACTGATGATGTCGAACTATGTGTGAACCATGTCAGGGATTCAACTAATAATGTCGAACTATGTGTGAATCATGTCAGGGATTCAACTGACGATGGTAAACTATGTGTGAACCATGTCAAGGATTCAACTGACGATGATAAACTATGTGTGAACCATGTCAGGGATTCAACTGATGATGTCGAACTATGTGTGAACCATGTCAGGGATTCAACTGATGATGGTAAACTATGTGTGAACCATGTCAGGGATTCAACTGATGATGTCGAACTATGTGTGAACCATGTCAGGGATTCAACTGATGATGGTAATCTATGTGTGAACCATGTCAGGGATTCAACTGATGATGTCGAACTATGTGTGAACCATGTCAGGGATTCAACTAATAATGTCGAACTATGTGTGAATCATGTCAGGGATTCAACTGACGATGGTAAACTATGTGTGCACCATGTCAAGGATTCAACTGACGATGGTAAACTATGTGTGAACCATGTCAGGGATTCAACTGATGATGTCGAACTATGTGTGAACCATGTCAGGGATTAAACTGATGATGGTAAACTATGTGTGAACCATGTCAGGGATTCAACTGATCAATTAAAACAGTTAGATTAATGAAAATCAATGGTTAAGATTTGTAGTAAGTGTTCAACACTTACTCTTGGAGTAAATATATCCCTCCTCGTACATATATATATATATATATATATATATATATATATATATATATATATATATATATATATATATATATATATATATATATATATATATATATATATATATATATATATATATATATATATATATATATTTCAATTACTAACTTTAATGATTGATTTTTAATACATATTTATTCTAACCATTTAATTTATTATTATCATTTATCTTAATTAAAAACCAATATTATTTATCATTATTCTAACCATTTTTATATTAAGATAAACCAATATAAAAATGGTTAGAATAATGATAAATAATATTGGTTTTTAATTAAGATAAATATATATATATATTTCAATTACTAACTTTAATGATTGATTTTTAATACATATTTATTCTAACCATTTAATTTATTATTATCATTTATCTTAATTAAAAACCAATATTATTTATCATTATTCTAACCATTTTTATATTATATTATTATTATTATTATTATTATTATTATTATATATATATATATATATATATATATATATATATATATCTATATATATATATATATATATTTATATATATATATATATATATATATATATATATGTATATATATATATAACATATGAAAATGAAAATATATTTTGTATACATTTATTAATAAATTTTGAAAAAATTAAAATTTTAGAAATTATTTTCCTTTCCCTCTTATATGATGAAGGTTTCCCACACTTATTTTCCACTCCCTCTCATTTTTTGAAACTTTCCCTCCTTTATTTTCAGCTTAAACCAATTTTTTTTAAAATTATATAAAAAAAGATAATTTCAGAATATTCTGTACCACTAACATTCACTTTCTCTCTAATTTGATATTTTCACATTCTCTCTTCTATATGGTAATAAAATATTATTATACAATTTATTTGATGTCATAGATATTTCTTTTTATCTTTTATTTATATTTACTTTTATATATTTTTTTATATATTTATTCTGTTGTCATTATTATTATTATTAATATTATTATTATTATTATATTACAATTATTTCATATATCACTTAAACTGATTCCACTACTAAATAGGAAGTTTCTTTATTTCTCTCTCTACAACAACGCTTAAATCCATCTTCCCCAAACACTAACCCTAGCCGCCCCTTCCATTTTTTTGGCCATGATTCAGTTTTTTATGGCCACACCATCACCACTAATCTCTTCCTCTCAACATACATAGTTTTTCTACGAATTAAATTTGCGCCAGACATTCATGGGTGAAAGCTCCACTTTGAATTTGTGATCTTAATGATTGAAGTTTCATCTGGATCTTCACAATTTCAACATTGTTACCGGCGCCGGAAATAAACTTCTGTTGATTTTCTTCTTCTCTTCACAGACGAGTAGTCAATTCTTTTTTTCTTTTGTTCAGTTCATAATTCCATTTGAAAAAAAACCCTTTTTTACCCTAATTTCTTTTAGATCTGAAGTTTGCTAATATTTTTTATAACTATTGATGTTTTGATCTGGTAAAATTTTCTTACTTTCTCGGCATGGTTAAGGTTTTGTTGTAAATTTATAATATTTTAATTCTATTAATTTGTATTAACATTTATCTGTATTGCAGGGAAATTTCTTTTTAAAGTGTTAGCTATGTGTTTGTCTGTTATATTGAGAATGTTGGGAATCATATCAAGATCAACTGGAGGAGTGCATCTTTTTGATGGAATTGAAGAATAGAAGAATTAGTATCAACACATTTTTGTTTAGATGGTCATTATAATATGCAACTCATTGAAATTAATTTTATTTTTTTTATGACAAGTTTGTAATTTGTAAGAATCATCCTTCATTCTTGAATGTGAATTTATATTTTAACAAATGTACAAGTTCTTTGATATGGAATACTTAATATGAACAAAACCTTTATATATTTTATTGGGTTCTGTTATCTTTTAATTAATATTACAAAATATTGAATATGTAGTATTTATTAAAAAATATTTATTATATTTAAAATATTTTGATTGGCTAGTAATGAATATTTATTGAGATGATATAAAGATTCAATAATATAATAAATAAATAAATCTTTTGTAAGACAATTTTAAATTGAATTATTGAATATTCATTGCTTTTTAGACTATTTCAAATGGCGTAATTAAAGCAATTAAGTAAATAAATAGTACTTATTATTTATAAATTAGTTCATAGTTATCACATAATTATTTTAAAATATATTATAAAAAAATTAATATTAAAAATAGTTATACTTATTTTGATTAAGTAACAATTTAAATTTTAATATTAAAAAAAAACATTGTATTAAAAACTATCTTAATTAATTTTTATTTAATATTTTCTTTTAATATTTTTATTAATGCTTAAAATTTAATTAGATAAAAACTGTTCTTTTAATTTACTGTTACAATTAGTAAGTACTTGCAGCATTGGAATCTTCAATGTGATAATTAATATGTAATATTGGGTGTATTTTAGTGTGTGGTTGATATCTATGATGATAATTATAGACTTGATATTCAATGACTATTCAATGGCTGAGATTGATTTGAAAAAAAAAAAAAAATGGTCTCTCACGGTGAGAGACCTATGGGCATTACCCACCTTAGACGGCGCCCTAGTTTTCCTCAAAAACACAATCTGACGTTGAAAGTTGAAAACAACCAAAAGCTGAACGTGGGTGATCACTGATGCCCAAAATGTACCTTCCTTTCCCTGCGTTTGCAAGCCACGTGTCCTCAACGTCGTTGTTACAATTATTTTTCTATTATTATTGATTCCATTTTGTTTTTAGATTTTCTGATTTTGAATTTTGAGGTAGTAAGCTTTTTTCATGTGACTAGCTTTTATCACTCTTATCATTTTGCAACACGTGGTTTACCTTTTGTCATCATATATAAAGTGAAAGAGAGTGTCTTTAGTGATAAATAAATTATAAAATAATTATTTGATCATCTATATAGATAAATATATTTAGTTTGATCATATCCATAGATAAAAACATTTATATTATTATTAGTATATTAGAACAAAACCAGAACACATAATTAAAAATAGATCCTAGTGGTGGCCCCTATATAGGATGACCGACTTGAAAATGGCGATGTGATTAAAGACAATGATTGCATGAGCCTTTGCCTACATGTGAATCGTGACATTGTTCTATTTTTGGACAGGTTCCATTTTTCTGACCTACACTGCTTTGGTTTCTTCTTATACAGTTTGAAAATCTATATGAAATAAAATAAGAGAATCTGACCTACATTGCCTTGGTTTCTTCTTATACAGTTTGAAAATCTATATGAAATAAAATAAGAGAAAAAAGAAAAAGGAAAGGATGATTTCATAATCTTTTAAACTATAGTTTAATTTATCAATAATTAGTTGGTTTAATGATAATTGACGCTAGATTTAGTAGGTAGAATCATGGTTCGATTCCCCTGCGATCGGGAGAGAACTAGAACCACTTAATGTCAGAACTATCCCCTATACCGGTGGTGGTGATAAACTAAAAAAAACTATAGTTTATTTTTAAAACCAAAATTCAAAATAACATAAAGTTGTGAAAAGGTAGAAAAAATGTATATTAAAAGTAATTAACATTTTGATCACTAACTTCATGTTTCCGTTAATATTCAATATTTTAATAAGTAATTTTATGTTTTCGTTAATATTCAATATTTCAATCAGTAACTTCAGGTTCCCGTTAATATTTAATATTGCGATCATAACTTCATGTTCCCGTTAATATTTACTATTTGAGTCAGTAACTTCAAGTTCCTGTTAATATTCAATATTGTGTGATCAGTAATTTGTTCCCGTTAATATTCAATATTTTAATCAGTAATTTCAGGTTTCCTTTAATATTCAATATTGTGATCTGTAACTTCATGTTTCCGTTAATATTCACTATTTTGATCAGTAACTTCATGTTCCCATTAATATTCAATATTTTAATCACTAACTTCAAGTTTCACGTTAATATTCAATATTGTGATAAGTAACTTCATGTTCCCGTTAATATTCAATATTTTAATCAGTAACTTCAGGTTCCCATTAATATTCAATATTGTGATCAATAATCACATGTTCTCGTTAATATTCAATATTTTGATCAGTAATTTCATGTTCCCGTTAATATTCAATGTTTTAATCAATAACCTCAATAAAATAATAAAATAATATGAATGTAAATGTTATATTTCTTAATATATTTTATTCACATGTCTAATAAAATAATATTTTGTATGATGGTCAACCACAGTAAAACCTCATATCTCTAATGTATGATAAATTATTTCTCTTCTTATGAAAAATGGATTAAAAGGATGATTATACTAATATTACATCATCATGCTTTTAATTTTCAATCTCTTCTTTATGGACCATTACATATAAAAATCATTCAAATAAATGAAATCATAACTAAAATTTACAAAATCATTAAGTTTTTCCGTACAAAACAAAAAAATTGATAAGAAAAAGTAAAATTTATAAATTAAAAAAAAACTTGAATCATTCCCTCATAATATCATCACCATTTTCTTCCATCTTCCATAATAGTTTAGATGTTGTGTGTTGTTATAGATCCATCATCCCCTTTGCAATATTATTCTAAGTCACATTTCATAGTTTCCATAGCCTTCAATCCTCTTGGCCTCTACATCAAAAACTCAAAATTCAAATTAAAAAAACAAATAAAAAAGGATTTTAACCTTTAAAACACAAAAACACAACACCATTAACCATTTGCCTTGTTGTTACTTTTCTTCTCCCTAACTTCATATCTTTCTTGACACATTAGTCATATTCTCGGTCGCACGAGACAGAACCACCGCCTCAGAATTTTTATACACAAAGTTTTTCATCAAAATTAGAAATAACAGATCTAAAAATAACATAAATAAAGATAATATTTATGATCTAAAATGACTAACCACAATTTATGTTTTCACAAACATTGTTGACGTTTTTTACTATCCGTTTTCGTGTTCTTATCGATAGATCTACAATTGAAAAAATAAAATAAGTGAAAAAGATGTTAAAACATGAAGAAGAGAAAATAAAAATTTATGTTCAAACTTACATAATTGAAGAAGAAAGAAAGAAAGAAATAGAAATGAAAGAGAAGCAGCAAGTAAAGAGAGAAAATGATGAAAGAAAAGTAGTTGGAAAACAGGGAGAGAGAGAGAGAGAGATAGATAGAGAGAGAGAATGAGTAGTAGGTAGAGTAGAAAAATAAAAAACGTTGAGATAATAAACAAATGGAAAGGAGGAAAGTTAAGCCAGCCACGTGGCAGGCTGTGTGACCAGTAAGGGTAAGTTAGGAATTTTCACAGCCTATTCTTTTCTTATATGATAGATTTCCTTTTTAACAGGTATCATAATGTTGTGGTGATAATGAATGGTTGAAATTTATTCTTGCATTTCTTGTTTTTCTATTTTCTTAATAATAAGTATTTTCCTTTTATTTTGCTATTATTTCTTCTTTTTAATTCTATTAATTTCTTCTCAAGTAATTAATTAAAGATGATTTATTTTAAGGCCATTCATAGTCTCTATTTTACATGCATGTTAGATAAAATACATTGATGATCTATTTTTATGATTTGTATTATCTTGATGTTTATGTTGATAATTTTTGTATATGGTATAATGATTAATTGATGATTTATGTGCTCTTACTTATTTTATAGTGTTAATTTTTTTTTTTAAAACTCACTCTTTCATGATTGTGTTAGTCTTTGTTTGACCTACATTTGCATAATTGCAATATATTTAAAATTTGTTAAGGGATTACAAAATTTTGTGCAAATATATCATCAAATTTAATGTTATATAAGGTTTTGATCACTAAAATATTAGTAGTTAATGGAGTCGACATGGGCATGGTTTTAAATTGTAGTTGTGGTTGCGATTGTGGCTGTTGCGATGCGGATTGCGGTCGTTGCAGCGTGAATTTTTTTTATCAACAAAAGATAATATACTTTATTATTTATTTTATGTTTCACAATGTCTTCCATTTCCTCTCTAAATTTCTCATATATCTCTAGAACAATTCGCTATCATTTCAAATCTTTCGAATCTTTTTAAAACAAATCTTAAATTTATAATATAAATAGGAAGGAAGGTAGACCAAGTAATTTTTTCAAACAATGCACAAACTATTGCATGCTGATGCGGTCCAATGCGAGCTGATGCGGTCGTTGTAATGTTATGATGCGGCCGTTGCGACATTATGATGCGGATTTTTGTGTGATTTGCAATCACATCGCAATTGCGGCCTGATACGGATGCGAACATTACCGCAACCGCAATAATGCGTCTGTATCACGTGATGTGGTCCGCAATTTAAAACCATGACCATGGGAGATCAATGGATACAATCCATTTGATGATCAACTATTCCTCACTCAATAGCAGGAGGGTTTGCATATTTCAGGGTCAACTAATGAAAAATGGATGAAAATGAAGTTGAAGTCCAACCAGCTGCGTCAAATGACACAACCTTAAACACCCTTTTGGAATCAGTCAATAAAATACTGTAATCATTCACAATTTAGCAAAGGACATGATAAAGAGAAATACCTCGATATATGATGATATAAATGACAACAAGTAGTCTCACTTACGTGTTCTTTCGGTATTGAAGTATGTTTAAGTTTATATCTTTCCTGTTTTCTAGAAACATTTCCATTCCCATATTTTTCTGCTTTTTGTAATTCGAATTACAAATTTTGAATTAATAAAATAATGACCATTTCTTTTTTTAGTAAAATATGTTTGACCTATTTGAACTATGTACTTGAATATTTAAATTTCTTTCTGCATCTTTATCCGTCTTTTTTATTATACCAAGAAGGAAGAAGTATACTCTCAAGGGAAGTAGAGTATACTTTTTACTCATTTGAGGGGGAGTTTAAATACTTCAATTTATATTTATCTAGTTTTCTTTTATCACCTCCTTAAGAGATGACTTGTCATCATAAAAAAGAGTGGCGGAATGTGGATCTATATACTTGCAGGTATAATCATGATGTGATTCAAGATGTGGAAGCTTATGGATAGAAAGATACTTAAGTCAATTAGTAGCTGCTTAGGTTTGACAATGATATGGTTTTGATGATGACAATACTTGAATTTGACTCAAGTGGTAAAAAAAGCACAAGACGATTGATCAAGTTATCCTCTTGAATCATATATGTTTAAATTCAACATTGTAGTCAAACAACTCTCCAGTGCGGACTTGGGTTCATGATCACCGATTGATAACTTGAAAACATATCACGTTTTACGACTCGATTCACATGCTATCATTGTTTTATTTCTCGTATTTATCATGTTTTATTGATGTTTTTATTGTGTTTCAGATACTTTGCTTGTTCGAGAAAAAATGTGCGTCGAAAATGGAAAGGAGCAGAAAGAGCAAAAAAAAATGCAGAAAAGTGAAGTTCTGCAAAGACGGAGGTCACCGTCTGCTAGTGGAGGTCGCAATTTCCTTCGAGTGCAGAATGTTCAAAACAGAACACTGACTCGTTATGTCCCACTTTCCTTCTTTTTCTCAACTATAATGCACACGATTTTTTGTAATGGGTCTTGACCGTAACACTATATATAGGACTAGGATTTTAGTTAGAAATATCTTGGAACGTATTTAGGGAACCTCTGACGAATTTCATACGCGAATTGTACACCGAGATTAAGTCTTTACATCAATTCAATTTTATTTCGGGTTCTTTAATTGTATGCTTTTTAATTAGTATTTGTATGCTCTTTATCTTAATTGGCATGCTATCTTCCTTAGCTATATTCATGTTTAAAATCAATTTGACTAAAACCATGTCCAGTTAAATAGGTTAGAGTCCACTACGTGAGGATCGTCGTTTTGACGGGACTCGGTAATTATGTTGGCTTGACTATGGTTATTAAATTCTGTTTTGGATTTAGTTTTTAATTAAATTAGGTAACCTTGTCACGAGAGTGAGAGGTTACTTACCACGATTTCGTCAAGAGAGTGAGAAATTTATTAAGGTTCGAACCGGGACTGCGAGAGCGTGGGGGACGAGCCAGATAATAAAAACTAGGCATTGATCCTAAAGAGAGCGAGAGCGCTTTAGGTATCGATTATGACTTAATTAGTTTTCAAAACGCGATCCTTAACTAGAATGGGCGAGCGAGAGCAAAATCTCATGGTTAGGGAACGTGGCTTTATTCAAGACCATGAGAGTGTGAGGTTTAGTCTTTAAACTATTATTTCCTACGGAACACCCCAGAAGTCCAGTCGAATCAACGAGTTATAGAGTCCCAGAGATGTACAATACACATTCCGGTCTCTTCTTAATCTCTTAATTTATAAACTATTCTTTCTCAAAAGCTTTATTTTCTCCCTTTGATAAAAAGTATTCACCTTAGCTAAACATAGTAACAATACGATAGCATTAGTTTGACTATTAGTCCTTGTGGGTTCGATATCTTTTAAAACTACACGATAGGTTGTGCACTTGCAGTCAGTGAAAGTCGCAATCAAGTTAAATTCGCGATCAAGTCTTTGGCGCTGTTGCTGGGGACTAATTTAGTTAATCTTGTGAATCTTTTGTTGCACATTATAGACTAAGGCAACAATTTTACTTCCTAATTTTCCGGTTGTATGCCAAGCACTCGCTCAAAAAGCAAAGACTTAGAACAACCGACCGACGAACCTGAGCGTTTTCTTAACGTAAGATTACAAATAAAAGAATACTGTTTAAAACACGATATTCCTTTTCCCGAATCAGAACTTGAACCTAAACTAGAACTTGAACCAGAACCAGACATGGCCAAAGGACCACGTAATCTTCCTCTTAAGTTCTATGCTACCCCGTCACAGCAAGAACCACATAATAGTATTGCGGCCCATGCTATATACCTAAACGATTTCGAGTAGAAACCTTCATTGTTGTCCGTCGTACAACAAAATCAATTTTCCAGTAATCCTACGGACGATCCTAATTAAAATTTGTCCAAGTTTATGCAGTACGCAGACACAGTGAAAGCAAATGGTGTCAGTCGTGATGCGATAAGACTATGTCTTTTCCCTTTCTCATTGAGAGATAAAGCCCGGGCTTGTCTAGAATCCTTGCCATCCAACTCTTTCATCACATGAGAAGGGTTGAAGTAAGTCTTCTTAGCACGATATTTCCCACCAAGCAAAACAGCTATGCTAAGAGCCAAATTTAATGGATTTTGACAAAAAGATACTGAATCTCTTTTCGATGCATGGGAAAGATACAAGGACATGATGTGGATCTATTGTAAAATACAAGATTGACAATAGATGCTGCCGTTGGCGGCACACAAATGGACAAACCTTATGACGAAACCTATCAACTCATCAAAAGTATGACTCAAAACAATTACCAATGGGGAAGCAAAAGAACTTAGAAAAGTCTCAAACGAAAGGAGGAATGTACAAAATTAGCAGCCTTGAATATGTCAATGCCAAGGTAGATGCTCTTACTCAAAAGATAGAGAACTTAACCATAACCCCTGTAGCCACTGTGGCTGCAGTAGCTCCAAACTACGAATTATGCGGAGTTCCTGGGCATGCTGCCTTGAATGTCAAATTTAAAAGGAATAAGTCCTTCTATATTTATGCATCGCATCATGGTAGAAGAAGACGGTAAAACATCTAGAGAACACCAAAGAAGAATTAATCACGTCCTAAGTGATGTAGTAAAGTGGGAAGTTCAAAAGCTCATAGAAGCAAGAATTATCTACCCGATATCTGACAATAAATGGGTAAGCCCAATGCATGTCGTACCTAAGAAAGGAGCTGTCGCTGTTGTCAGTAATGAAAAAGGCGAATTTGTTGTCAAACATACTCAAATTGGATGAAGAATGTGCATTGACTATAGGAAACTGAACAAAGCCATTCGTAAGGATCATTTTCCGTTACCCTTTATTGATCAAATGCCTGAAAGATTAGCCAAGCACTCTCATTTTTGTTATTTAGATGGTTACTCAGGATTCTTCCAAATTCCTATTCATTCAGATGACCAAGAGAAGACAACCTTCACTTGTCCTTATGGTGCATTTTCCTATCGACGAATGCCATTCAGACTATGTAACGCTCCCGCAACATTCCAAAGATGCAAGATATCAATTTTTACTGATTTCATAGACGACATCATGGAAGTATTTATGGATGACTTTTCCATTTGTGGGCTAAGTTTTGAAGGATGTTTATCGAACTTAGAGATGGTACTAGAAAGGTGCACAAAAGTGAACCTGGTTCTCAACTGGGAAAACTGTCATTTCATGGTCCGACAAAGAATAGTACTTGGACATATAGGGTCCGATAGAGGAATTGAAGTTGATCGAGCAAAAGTAGATATTATAGAAAACCTTCAAACTTCGAAAACCATTAGAGAAATCCATAGTTTCCTAAGACACGCCAATTTTTATCGACGATTCATTAAAGATTTCTCTAAAATCACAAAACCATTAACAAACCTTCTAATGAAAGAAGCTGAATTCATTTTTGACAAAAACTGCTTAAAAGCGTTCGAACATTTAAAAAATGCTCTCATCACAACACCTATTATGCAACCATTCGACTGGCGGATTCCGTTTGAAATAATGTGTGACGCTAGTGATTATGCTGTAGGTGCAGTCTTAGGACAAAGAAAAGACAAAAAGCTTCATGCAATTTATTATCTGAGTAGAACCTTAGACCCCACACAAATGAATTACGCCACTACAGAAAAAGAAATTCTCGCTGTCGTGTTCGCTAGATAAATTCCATTCTTATTTAGTAGGAGCAAAAATAATCGTCTACAGAGATCACGCTACAATTAGAAACCTTTTTAAAAAAAGACGCAAAACCAAGACTATTAAGATCTATTCTACTCTTACAAGAGTTCGATCTCGAAATCAAAGATAAGAAAGGCACCAAGAATGTAGTAGTTGATCACCTTTCACGAATAGAGGACATAAAGTATGAACCCGTGCTTATAAACGATGATTTCCCTTATGATCGACTAATAGCCCATATAACTAGTACGACAAATGAATGCTATTCGGACATTAACAATTTAGAACCCAAAATAATTATGGAAGCGATTTGCACCCAAACTGCAGTGCCATGGTATGCTGACTTTGTCAAATACTTAGTCGCCATAGTACTTCCACCTGATCTGAATTACCAACAAATGAAGAAATTATTCCATGATCTTAAACATTACTACTGGGATGAGCCTTTTCTTTTTAAGAGAGGCGCCGATGGTATCTTCCGCCGATGCGTCCCTGAACAAGCAATTGAAAGCATAATATCTCATTGTCATTTTTCCCCATATAGAGGAAATGCAAGTACCCCAAAGACTTGTGCAAAGATCTTGCAAGCTGGCCTTTTTTGGTCAACTATGTGGAAAGATGTCCATTTCGCAATTAAAAACTGTGATCGGTGTCAACAGACCGACAATATATCCCGACGTGACGAGATGCCCTTTAAAGGTATTATGGAAGTAGAGGTCTTTGATTGTAGGGAGAATATATTTTATGGGTCCTTTCCCATCTTCATGTGGTAATAAATACATACTCGTTGCTGTAGACTACGTTTCAAAATGGATTGAGGTTGTAGCCTCTCATACGAATGACACACAAGTAGTTATTAGACTTTTTAAGAACGTAACCTTTCCTAGATTTGGTGTGCCGAGGCCCGTTATTAGAACTAGAGGTTCCCATTTCATTTTAAACATTTTTGAAAAACTGTTGCTAAAATATGGAGTTCGAGACCGAGTCGCAACACCGTACCACCCCTAAACGAGTTAACAGATCGAGCTTTCAAATAGAAAAATTAAGAAAATACTCGAGAAAGCCGTGGCCATTTCTAGGAAAGACCGGTATTTAAAGCTAAATGAAGCATTGTGGGCATATAGAACAACCTACAAAACCCCGATAGGAACCACACCATTCAAACTAGTTTTTGGTAAATCATGTCATCTGCCGGTAGAACTGGAAAATAAAGCTTATTGGGCCATTAAGACCCTTAACCTAAATTACACTGCTGCAGGCGAGAAACGAATTCTTGATATCCATGAATTAGAAGAACTTAGATTAGATGCTTACGAGAATGCTCGAATCTATAAAGAGAGAACTAAGCGATGGCACGATAAATGCATATCACGAAAAGAATTTAACGAAGGCAACATAGTAATCCTTTTTTAATTCTCGCTTAAAACTCTTCCTAGGCAAACTTCGTTCGTGATGGTCTAGACCTTTTGAGGTCAAAAAAGTATTTCAGAGCGGAGCCGTTGAAATTAAAAGTAAGTCACGAGAGACATTCATAGTGAACAGGAAGCGACTTAAGCACTATCACAATATAGGAAATAGAGATTACTATGTTGGCTTCAAATTAGCAGAGCTGCCCACTCAAGTGAACAAATAGTTCCTGAAATTAATGTCGAACTCCAGACATTAAATGAAGCGTTTTGTGGGAGGCAACCCACACGTTTATCCTTGTGTAATGATTTTTCTGTTATGATGTATGATAAATTTGAAATGTCTATGATAGTAAAGTTTAGTATTTTCTTGGGTTTTAAATTCACCAATCAGTGAAATACTTTTTTAAATAGATCAACTTAAGAAAACTGAAATGCAAAAATAAATTTAAAGCTCTAAATCAACAAAGATGACAGAGGCCATCAAAGAATCTCGTTCATTAAAATGGTCCCAAAGTTGGATGTCTCCCATTGTGGGGAGAAAAATGGTCTTATGACTTTCTTAAATATGCTTCTATTTGCATATTTTTCTGTCTTTATTAAAATCATCCCTTTTTATATGATCTATCATTGGATTCTATATGTTTTTTTATCTTTTCCTTTTCCTTTTATGTTTCTCTCCTTTTTTGATAATGCTAAACAGGGGAGAAGTATACTCTCAAGAGGGTAGAGTGTACTCTCTTCATTAATAAGGGGGAGTCAACCAGTCCAACTATTTTATCTATATCTTCAGTTATACCACCTATTTGAG
This sequence comes from Vicia villosa, assembly GCF_029867415.1. Taxonomy (NCBI): domain Eukaryota; kingdom Viridiplantae; phylum Streptophyta; class Magnoliopsida; order Fabales; family Fabaceae; genus Vicia; species Vicia villosa. The sequence goes on from NC_081182.1 coordinate 87,826,496, forward strand.
AGATACATTTTCATCATTAAAAACGGGGAGAATATGGTTCTTTGTGATGTGTAGGTACTATCGTCAAATAACTTTTAGGATGACAATTGTTAAATATTGGTGACAATTATCAAATGACTTTGATCACGACAACTCTTTCAAAGTTTTTTAACGATGGCATCTGAACCAGAAATAGGTAACACAAACCACATTAGCCAAATGGTTCCTGTGCAAAAGCTCAAGTTGTTGTATAAGGTTGTTTGGATTGATCCTATGAAAAGCTCAAGATTGTTTTAGTGGAAATCTCAGGGGAAAACTCTTAGGGATTGAAGTAAGACAGGTGGTTTAGGTTGAACCAAAACAAATCTCTAGTGTGATATTTATATCCATTATCTCTTTCATTTTTATGTTATTTAATTTAGTTTGTCGCTCCTTCTCGACTTTCTTCTATCTTCTAAAAAAAACATTTTTAAAATCAAAGTCTTCATAAATCATTTTTTTAATTCAAATATCAAAACAACCCCAACTCTTATGTTTGAACTCACTTGGTCAACAAGATTCAGGGTATATTTCTTAAATGATTTCAACATGGTAGATCGATCGACCCTTCTGCGTAAGATAAAGTTGAATTTCTCATTCATTTCTTTATGGATTGAGTTTCTTTATGGTAAGGCAGTAGGGTTGTACCTCTACGGATGTATACAATATGTTAATAACTATAGTGAAAAAAAGGTGACCCATTAGGCAGCTCCTTTTTGCTTTTATGTTACACCCTCTTATTCATAAGATTTGATATAATTGCAAGATTCTTCGTCATGTATAATATATTTATGATGAGGCTATTGTAGGAGATTTGAAGGTGGTGAATAAACTCTTTGACGTCATTCAGGAGACAATTGCAGGATTCTGCCTTGAATTAAATACTTGTAAGATTGAGATTTTTTTGGCCTTTATGTGATGGAAGTATGTGGAACCTTGTTTTAAAGGTAATAGACCTTTAACCAAGACATATTCTTTTGATGATGACAACTGTAAGGATAACTATACGGATAACTATGAGAACAACTGATGACACTGAGGGCAAGTCAAACATAGTTCTTAAGCAGTTAAAAATGCAACCTCAAGTGATACAGTTTAATGAATTTGACTATTCAAGAAAGGAAAACCAAGTGTATTTATCTAAAGCCTCAAGTGATCTCAAGCAATGTCAACAAAGAAGGTAAAATCTGAAAAAATGGCTTGTAGAAAAGGAGTCAATCTCCTAGCTTAATAACTGAGTGAACTTATGTAAAAGCGAAAGGGTTTTTCCATAAAAGCATATGGCTATAAGCACACACAAACACTAAAATCTTTCTCAAACATATTTTATAAAGATAAAACATTTTCAAAAATGCCTTGGAGTCGTGCTAGATGACTTAGGAGTTATGGAAATGGCTAGATGGAAAATTTTTGCTTATCTAATCGAATTGGACTTTGGTCTAATCGATTAGATCAATTCAAGTTTATGTCCCAAGTCATTCAGACAATGCCTTAATGATGTGAAACGACCATATATCTTAAAATTCCATTTTGGGAACTTATAATCAATTGTTTTTTGAAATCTAATTGATTAGCACTTTTTTCTAATCGATTAGCTAACAATAAAAATCATTTAATGCAAATTCTGTTTTGGGCACACCTCTTGCCTATAAATAAAGGCTCATTTTCTCATTTCAAACCATCTAAAATTGTATTTTAACACTACATTCTCTCACTCACTCTCTCTCCCTCTCTAAGTTTTTATTTTAACTTTCTCTCAATAGATGTTATAGCCAAATGCTTTTGTGAGGAAAGTCTCTTTGTGAGTGAGGTTATTTGTGTAGTTCTGAAAATGGTATAATTGTAAAAGTTCACCAAGGATATCGTTTATGCGTACTTTGGTTGAATACTCTCCAATTATGGATTATTTGTGGTTAGAGTTAAACTAGATACAAGCTTTGGTTGGGGATTGTGTGATTAGTCCTAGGTTGAAGATTAGCCATTATTAAATTCTTCCTAGGTTCTTGGTTATCCTGGTTAAAACCAAGATAGGTTGAATATTAAGAATGTTATCAAAATCTTCCTAGGTTCAGAGATCAGCCCGGTTAAAATTTCAAAGGTTGTTTGGTTATCATGTTAAACCAGAGGAATTGAGCTTAGATATTTTGGAACTTGAAGACTCACCGCTCTAAGGTCCGTGTTCAAGGAAAGGAGACTAAACGATTCCGTCCATAGTTGGGAAGGAAGATTGGCCACTTCACTCTCCATATTATATTGAAGAAAAGAGACAAATGCCCATATCTATCATCTTCTAACTTTTTGTTGAAGTTCAACCATCATTTCCTTGTATAAGGGGGTTCGTGAGATTTTCCTACTAAAAGCTCTCAAGTATTATTGGAAACTCTTAAGACCAAGTCTTGGGGAGATGTATAGGTCCTTTGATTTGACCGAACCCCATTAATTCTTTGTGTTCTTCTTCTTCCCTTAACTATTTATTTTCTGCTATTTATTTTCCGCAGCTTATTCTTTTAAAATGTTTTAAAACTCTGATTCAACTTGCAGAAAGTTTTCAAAATCAAGTTTTTCCAAACTACACAACTCACCCCCTCTTGTGTGTGAAGTCTTAAGTCCAATAAATCAAACTTTGTGGGGGGGGGGGAAGGGGTTATCCCCTTCAAACTTTGAAAGACTCGCATTAAGGATGGAATTTCTTGGAGGGTTGAAAGTGGAGTAATAGGTTTTATCGAGGAATTTTCTAAGAAGAGAGTTGATAGGTATGTTGAGTTGATGTATCGTGTCCCACAATTAAAAGAGCCATATAGTGAGCTTCTTTTACTTCGATGTTGCATGGGTGTTACCCATTTTTTTTACCTAAGAATGAGCAAATCGATTCACATGATGGAGGAAACTATTTACTTTTATAAGGGGTTGCGAATGGTGGTTAATGACCTTGTGGTTGGTGGAGGTCCTTTCTTTAGGGACCTTCAATCTATGGCGGCTTCTTTACCTACAAGATCATATATTGAGAGACAATAAGATATATAATATTATTTAATTTTGATAGAGCTTTATGTGGTCTTAGTGGTACGATTTCATATTTTTACTTTAGAAGTTTTACTAGAAAAGTCATCATCTCCCCTAAAACCCAACATGTTTTGCCGAGTTCCCTATTTAGTAAAAGTGTTCAAGACATGGAAGTAAAGTTTGACATGACCACAAGACATAAACAAGTTTTTAGTTGTTTGCAAGCAGCACATGCTTATGACTTTCTCCTTGTTATTTTCATTGATCGGCTAGGTTAACATATGTCATCCATTAAGTATCGTACTACTATTAGATATAGCCTTAGGGTTCACTTATTTTCCATGGATGAAGTTTGCCCCATTTGTCGTATGGCGTGCTTAGATACTTTTGGAAAACACACAACTTACAGTATGAAGCTTTCAGGCTTCAAATACTGACATGAATTTGATTTATTATCGGTGGGCGAGAGTATCTGTGAAGAAAGAGGTGTCTGTGAATTTTTTGACCGACCCACAAGAGAAAAAATTTATACTCAGACTCGCAAATGTTCTAGTGTACAGATGATTAAGAGAAAAAAATGCATCTATTAACTTGACTAGAGTTTCCCCACTTGTGAGGCATATGAGTAAATGTTTTACTATGCGACAAACATCTTTCAAAGTTTCTTCAAGTAAAGTAGTCTAACATGAAAAATTGTATTTTGACAATCAACATTCTTTTATACTATATTTGACACTTTTGACTTCCTAACATTAAAGAGTGAATATTTTTTTAAAAAATTCAGAAACTCATGTATATGGACATTATACTTAAAAGAAGTTTGGTTTTATAATCGAAAAAGGAAAAGTTACACTTCTTATTGCCTAGTAGCCGTCAATTCCTATATAATTCTTATTAATTCCTATATTATTCTAGTGATAAAAGTAAATAAATTTTAGGGCTAAATACCTTTTACCCTGCAATATGAGCGTGTTTTGATTTGCCTCCCTTTAAATTTTTTTCGCAACCCTCACCAAATAAAAATTTCATCAAATTTGACCTTGGATCAAGATTTCAACAGAATATGTATAAGTGGCAAGCGAGGTGACATTTTTTTTTTAATTTCCACGTGGAAATTCGCTTTTTTTTTTTAATTTTTTTTCAAGCGAGGTGACACTTTAGGTTTCAAAAATAATTAATTTTTTTTATATATACTTTTTAAGTTGTTTTTTTAAATTTTTCCATGAATTAAGATCCACATGCAGGAACATGTAAACATTAGATTTTATAAAAATGTAATAAGAAAAGAAAAAACGTTTAATGTAATTATTTAATTATATATACATAGTTACAGTAATATAATTATACAGTATATGTTATACATAATTATAATTAGTTACATAGTTACAATATAATTAGTTATAATATAATTATACATTATATATTATACATAATTATAATTAGTTATATAATTACATATTTTTTATATGATTAAAAAAATAACGTTAATATATAATTTAATAAAAATAATTTAATAACATTAATATATTAATTATGTTTTAAATAAATTTGTTAAATAAAATTAATGTTAAATAGAAAAATTTATGAACTATAAATATTATTTCATATTCAAATAAATTTATAAAATAAATAATTTAGAAAATAACAGTAAATAAATAAATATTTTAAATAATAGCAGTAAACAAATAAATAATTTATGAAATTATGCATATATAAAAATAGCAGTAAACAAATAAAATATTATAAAATAGTTTATGAAATATAGAATGCAATATATAATTTAATATATAATTTATACTCTTTGTTCAAAAACTAAAGAAACAAAATTTGTTTAGTCTAATGGTAGCGCCTCTTCTCTTTAATGTAAAGGACATGAGTTTAAGTCTCATTATGTGCAAAATTTTAGAATAATTAAATTATTAATTTTTCAAATATTAAAATAATACTCACTCTGTTCCTTTTTAAGTGTCATTTTAGCATAAAGCTCATCAACCAAGATAGTAGATTGTTAGAGTTATTTTTTCTATTATACCCTTATTTATTTTTCTCTTTCCAAATAAATTCAATCATACACTCTCTTTTTTCCATAATTAATTAAAAAAAATGAGGTAGAGTTATTGAGAAAATAAGGGTATAATTGACAAATTATAACATTAAATCATAAAACGACACTTAAATAGGAACAACAAAAATTCTTCTAAAATCACACTTAAAAAGGAACGGAGGAAGTAATTAATAGCATGTTAATGTGACATTTAAAATCACCCATAAATAAATTAAAAAATTTTAAAAAAATCAATCGGACTAAAAAAAAATTAAAATCTAAAATATCATTTTAAAGGTCAAATTTGGGTCCAATGTTTTTTTTTAATAATAGGCAAAGGGCCGATACACAAAACAACAAAATAACGGGAAAAACGCCTTAAAAAGGCGATGATAAAGGCACATTATACCAATCGTAATAACTACTGCAATAATACATACTTTGTTTCAAAAAGGTTAAATTTGGGTCCAATGCCTCTTTTAAAACACCACGATAATACATGACACTCTTCACTTGTTCTAGAGAGAAGGAGGTCTCTCTCTCTCTCTCTCTCTCTCTCTCTCTCTCTAAGAACTCAAAGTGTGTGTTTCCACTCTTTCCCCTAGGGTTTGTGGTGGCTGCTTTCTCCAGATCCTTCTGGCTATCTTCTTCACTTCGTATGACTATTCACAGTTTTCTATCCTCGGTGTTTGAAGGCTACGGCGGTGAGTTTCGGTTGCTGACACCATGACGACTCTCTCCCAACTCTTTCTTCCTCCAACCTCCACCAAGTTTGTCCTCTTCTACACCATCAACCACCAAAAGTTTGCAATTTCAGAATCAGCCCCGTCACGCCGTGGTCCAAGGTGTTTCGTTCATGGAAAGCGGCCTCCACCAAAGCCTCCACCACCGGTAGTATTGGATCTCCTGATTTCATGTGTGTTTTTTCCTGTTTTGTGTTCTATTATTATGTTTTTGTTGTTGTGGTTGTTATTGTCCCTTGTTTGGTTTGTACCAGTGTGGTTTTTGTTCTTAGATTTAGGTTGCAGTAAGTTAGTGTTCAAGGTGTTTGTGGTTTTGCCTCAAAGAAGCTTGGATGTAGGAGTTTTGCTTTTGGGGAAGATTTTGTTTAGGAATGGTGCAAACCAACCTCATCCTTTCGGTCAACATTTGATTCCACCACAAATCATGAGTTTTTTCAAGATTGGAAGCCCGTATAATCGATTTGCACGTGATAAAGCTAAAGATATGATCCTTAATTGGATAGATTCAAAGATTGTGGCTCCACAACTCATTTGGCGGAAGAACTTTGCTTGGTTGCTTGGATCTGGATTTTGGATTGGTACCTCTCCCTTAATTTCTAATCTCTTAAAGGTGTTTGAAAGTCCATAGCTTATTTGGTTTAATTATTAGTATTAGTGTTATCTTGTGGTTGGGGAATGTCCTAACACAATTTCTTTATCTATGGTTGTATTATCCTTTCTTTATCTATTGAATGAGATCTTTCCTATAAAAAAAGAAACACCACGATAATACATACTTTGTTTCCAAAAAGACTAAGTTCAAACTCTCTCCAAATATAATTGTAAATTAAATAATTATTAGTGTTAATTATTTATTAATATATAATTTTTCCTTCATACTTTTAAGGGTTAATAATTCTTGTGGTCCCTGTAATATTGAAAGAGTCTGGTTTTAGTCCCTGTAATATTATAAGTTTAGATTACATCCTTGTAATATAATATTATTTACTTTTAATCCCTCATTAAACATTTTCTCATTTAAATTAGCTGATTTGGCATGATGATGTGGCATTACCTATTGTTTTAATAACAAGTGGAAAATTATATTTAATTTTTTTTATTTGTGACCAATCTTTCTTTAACGATATACAATATATCTTTTTTTTTTATTTGTTGAGAATATCAAAATCCCTAAATTGAAGAGCTAGTTCCGCGACGGCTGAGTACCATTTGCTGGTAAAATCGTGGTTTTTTCATCACTATTTCTTCTTTCACTTCGTTTTCTACTCCCTTCAATCTCATTTTCGTTATTGTTTATACCAGATTTCGTCTTTATTAGGTTTCTCCTTTGGATATGGATTTGTTTCTCTTTCAATTTATCAAACTCCTTTTGATCTTAAATTTTGCTAAATTTCATGTATGATTTGTTTTGTATATGCAGAAAAATGAGGCTTGTGGTTTGTTTATTTGGGAAGAGAAATTACTCATTGTTAATGAAAGAAAATCAACTCACGATGATTGCAACATGTGAAGTGAAGAAGCCTATTTTGAAGAAATTTGGGACTATATTTGGAAAAGAATATATGGGTCAAAGAAGATTAACAAAATAAAGAAGTTGACAAGTGAAAATAATTTGGGAATGATTTTGGAAAAAAAGAAATGGGTCAGAGATTGAAGAAATTTGGGATTATTTTTAGTGTAGTTTACAAGCCAATGTAACTTGTTTCAATCCAATGTAACTTGTTACTTATTCAATGAATATTATGAATTCTTTTCAATCCAATTTAAGTTGTTGACACTGCTTATGCTTATTCCTTCATTCCTAAATCACATTGTATATGCAGTGATACAATGATTAATACTGTAACTGATGTATAAAAATGAAGGCAACAATGTGTAAAAATTCTGCAATGTGAGTGTAAAAATTCTGCAACTAATGTGTAAAAATTCTGCATTGTATGCATAAAAATTATGCAATGTGAGTGTAAAAATTCTGCATTGTATGCATAAAAATTATGCAATGTGAGTGTAAAAATTCTGCAATAGTGTAAAAATTCTGCATTGTATGCATAAAAATTCTGCAATGTGAGTGTAAAAATTCTGCAATAGTGTAAAAATTCTGCAATGTGAGTGTAAAAATTCTGCAATAGTGTAAAAATTCTGCAATGTGAGTGTAAAAATTCTGCAACTAATGCATAAAAATTCTGCATTGTATGCATAAAAATTCTGCAATGTGAGTGTAAAAATTCTGCAATAATGTAAAAATTCTGCAACTAATGTGTAAAAATTCAGCAACTAATGTATGTGAAAATGATTTATATTGGATTTGTTATGCACTGTTACTAGAAAATACTTGTTTTCATTACAATTCTAATTTTTAAGACTTGTTGTCATAGACTAATAAGACTTATACCAAAACATTTATATATTGATACTAATTTATAACATAACTTTTCAAGAAGTATATGTTGGTCTTATTATTTTTCCATTACAATTCCAAATATAATTACTACAGTTCCAAAAAAATGTGTCCTTTCCATAATATATTCAATTCTAAAATATAGAGCAAATATCCATGTCTAAAATACATAACAACAATTCTAGTTCTTATTCCAATTCTAAAACAATTTCAAAACAAATGAGCATTAATTCCAACAATTCCAAAACATAAAGTAATCTCTAATCTCTAAATTTCAGCAACTATATGAGCAGCAGTCGATTCTGTTTCTGTTATAATTTCTCCTCTACTTTCAGCAGCTAAGTGGGCAGCCATAAATTCATTTTCAGCTGCAATTTCTTCTTAAATATCAGTAACAACTTCTTCTTCAATTACAGCAGTAACGTGAGCAACTACAGGTTCAGTTTCAGCAACAGTTTCACCTTCCATGTCAGATTTTTGTTGTTTATTTGTTAGCTTTCTCTGTATAAACAAAATGTATAATATTTATTAGTTTTCAATAAATCCATATATTGAACATTGAAATACATAGCAAACAATTTTACCTTTCGTATCAAAGCATCTTGGTTATTTTTGGCACTTTTACACTTTCTTGAATTGTGACCAAATTTATCACAGTTGGTGCACCTATAAGCAACACCGGGCCTCCTCATCCTTGCACCACCCTCATCATGTTCTCTAAATCTTAGTTTCTTAGGCCTACCGGGACCTTTCTTATAGGATGGTGGTAGCATTTCGTCAGCCTCAACATTAGGCCACATATCCATACCATTTATAGGGCTTACACTAAAGCTATAACAAAGCTTATAAGCCTCCCTCTTATAGTAGTTATCTACATAAGATTCTGGTGATTTTTTCTCGTAACTCATTGCAGCCACAACATGCCTACAAGGAATTCCAACTAGGTCCCAAAAACAACAAGTACATGTCTTTTTGGCAAGATCAACAATGAATTGATGTCCATTGTAAGCGTGGTTGATTTGCCAACATTGCTCTCCACTCCAAGTTGGAACCCATTGACCACTTAAAAGAACTTCATGGTCCAACCTCTTCCTAGGGATAGGCATCACATTGTGTTGCCACTTATCAAGCTTAGAGACACTAATTGCCATCCTGTTCATTAAATAGTTTCTAATCCACTCACACATTGTTAGAATTGGCTTATCCCTAGCAACTAGTATTGTGCTATTAAATGACTCACTTATATTATTCATCAAGACATCACATTTTGGATAAAAGCTAAATGCATGCTTACACCATCCTCTAGTAGGCACACCCATCAACCACTCCCAAGCTTTTTGGTCCAGCTGCTTCAATTCACTCATTTTCTTTTCCCAAGCTTTATAATATGTTGCCTTTGCTGCCCCCATCATAAGGTCTCTAATTAAGGTTCCTCCACCAAACTTCTTCTTAAAGTTTGCATATAGGTGTCTAAGACATACCCTATGCTCAATTCTGTCAAACATCTCCTCAACCACGGGAATTAGTCCCTGTATACATTAAATAATTGGCTTAGAATATCATTACATTTATACAAACAATAAACAAAAAATGATATGAGTTTTTACCTTTTGTTGATCTGAAATGAAAACATATCTTCTATCTTGGCCAATGTCTTCAAGTAGTAATTGGAGAAATCATCTCCACGAATCTTTTGTTTCTGTTTCAACAACTCCAAAAGCTAATGGAAAGTATTGATCATTAGGGTCCCTTCCTACTGCAACTAAAAGTTGTCCCCCATACTTTGTCTTAAGGTGACAACCATCCACCCCTATAAAAGGCCTACATGCCATTGAGAACCCTTTTTTACATCCATCAAAACAAAAGTAAAATTTTCCAAACCGAGGTTGGAGGGTAGGGCTTGGTCTCTCCACATTTATCTTACAGGTATTCCCAACACTAACTCTCCTGAGCTCAGCAGCATAGCTCCATAACATAGCATATTGTCTAGCTGCATCTCCTTCAATTATCTGCTCTGCAATTTCTTTTGCCTTCCAAGCTTTTCCTTTAGTAATGCCAACAGAGTGGTTCCTTCTCATGTCAGTACTCATGATTTCAGACACTCTCACCTTTTCAACTGAATGAAGTTTCTCAACCACAGCCTTAGCCACCCACTGCGAATTTGCAGATTTGTTATTTAACACCCTAGCACATGTATGCGTACCCACCCAAGTCTTCAATTGATAAGTGTGCCTGTCACCAACTTTACTCACATGGGCTAAAAAACCACATTTGCTCCTACACTCCACCCTAACCCTAACTTTATCATTTTTCACAAACTTGATTTCTCTACCATTCAAAACTGACCACTCTCTAATTGCATTTTTAAATTCAACTAATGCATTAAATTCCATGCCTAATTTAAATTCATAATCTTTAGTCAACTGCTCTTTCCTAAACTTCTCATATTTAGGCCCTGTCTCCTTATCAGAGTCATCTGGGTCTGAACTTCCCAACTCATCACTAACATAATCGTCATCATTAACTTTTTCAAAATCAGCTTTTCTTTTATAACCACCAACAACTTTTGTAGGAGCTAACGCACTTGATTTAGTTCCAAATTTTTTCCGATTAATTATGGTTCTTGAAGAACCTTCCAAAGCTTTTTCCACTTCCACAAACCCCTCATCAAGTGCCTTTGTTCTCTCTTCTTCACTATCTTCAAAAATAATTCCATTAACCTCTTCATCACTATTGTAACAACTTTCTTCATCACCAACTTCTTTTTGTACATTAATACATTGAGGTATTGTCCATCAACTTTATTATCAAGAGAATGAATACCAATTTCCATGGCATGTGAATCCTCCAACATTAGCTTAAAATATTCATCAACTCTGTCAATTTTTCTCCATAACCTAAAATTTACTTCATTATAGCCCCAATCCTTCACCAAACTAACAGCTTCACAAAAACTCCATTTATCATAGTCTTGATCAGATATAATTGTTTCAACTCCTCCTCTGTAAAACAAATGGCCGTCTCTTACAAACTCCCCGCCATGGTGAAATATCACATTGAAGAAGCTCATTTTCTAAAATAAAATAGGTTTGGTAAAGGTTTTTCGGTACAAAGATGAAAAAATACGAGATAAAGAGAGAAAAATAAGACTAACCTGATGATATAGATTCCAAACTGAAGAAAGATGAACTTGATGAAGAAAATCCCGAAACAAACTTGGCGACGTAACGATCACGGTGTACGTAATGGATGACAGTGAAAAACAAATTTAGTGCTTCCTCATTTGAATATCTAAATTGGTCGATGGTTCGATTTTGATGATGAAAGAAATTGGAGATGGTTAGATTAGGGCAAACACTAAGTTGCAAGTTTTTTATAATTGATGAATATGAAGAAACGTTAAGAAATAAGAAGAAATATGTGATTAATATATAAGTGGAGTCTGAAGGTTAATTTATCAAAATAAATAAAATAGTAATAATTAAATATAATGAAAATTTCTTTACCCACCTCCCTATGGGGGTCACCCCCAGCGAAAAACCCATTTTACCCCGCTTCGGAAATGCATTTCCGAAATATTTTTTTTTTCAAAATTTTTCCAGACTTCGGAAGTGCATTTCCGAAAAAATCCCAAAAATTGGAATTTTGACTAATTCGGAGATGCATCTCCGAAACAAAAAAAAAAAATCTTAAAAAATCCCAAAAATTAATTTTAAGATATTAATTAATTCACATATCACAAATTTGATATAATTTATGAGTAATAAATAATAATAATTATATATTTTGATATAATTTATGAGTTATGAATAATAGTTATTATATATTTCTATCCTAATTCAAATTTTAAAATTTAAAATAATTTTAATTATCAAAATTAAAATAATTTCACTTACAAAATAAGTTATAATTTTTTATTTATATATTTATAATAATTGTTAATCTTTATAAAAACTAACATATTTTTATTTTAAAACAAAACTCACGTTTTTATTTTCTTTAAAAAAAATCATATTCAATTAATTAAAGTAAATAATAAAATTGTTTCAATTTTAAATAGAATAAAAAATAATGCTCAAAATGTGCATAAATAATGAATAATAAGCACACAAATATGTAAAAATAAAAAATATATATAATATTTTTTAAAATGTTTAAAAATAATTACAAAATATTATCAATTTTATTGTTCACTTTATATAATATTTTTGGATTAATCATTAATCCTTGTTTGTTTTTATATTTACTATTTATATAGTTTTTATATTTTAACGCACTATTTAAAAATATAACAATTTTTATAGTGTATATAAAGTATATATAATATAAGTTTATTTAAATAAAAATAACAAAATTTGATTGAAGGTCAGATTTTTTTTTATTTCAATATAACGTTTATTATTTATTAATATTAAAAAATTTATAATTTAAAAATTAAAAATTAAAATAAGTTTGTAGAATATAATTTTTCTTAATTATCAAAATTGTCATTTGTTTAAAATTGAGATAAATCATTATTTAATAAAAAATAACATTTCCTACAAATAAATATTAAAAATCACGTATTTTTAAGAAAAATTAATATAAATTACGTGATTATTATTATTATTAATTATAATACATTATTTTTATTATTTATTTAGAAAAAAATGTGATTTTTTAATTAAAAAAACGTGTATTCATTATTTGAAACAAATTTCACAATTATTTAAATTACAATTATATTTTTTTTTCACAATAAAATTATTATGCTAATTATTATTTAGTTTTTGTATATTTTTTATAGACACTTTGTGAATTTGTATATATTATATTTAAAAATGAAACAACTTTATTATTTATATTAAGTGAATTCAATATGATTAAATTTAAATAAAATTAAAAAAAAATTCAAAAATATTTAGCATTATGATTTTTTTTATATGAAGTATAATTAGATAGTTATACAAAAATGTGAAAAATCTATTTTATGTATGAGAATAGGGAATTATGATTTATTAGAGAGGAAATTATTTATTACTAAAAATAGGAGAAAATTATTTTAAGTAAGAATCTTGAGAAAATTATTGATTCACTTTCATTTTATACCTATTAATTGTATTGATTCACCATGATTTTAATTTTTTAATAATTATTCAATTATTTCGGAAGTGTATATCCGAAACATTCCAAGACCAATTTGGTCTTGGCATATTTCGGATATGGATCGCCGAAAACACCTCCCTCTCCCAAGGGGGTGAGTTCGGAGATGAACTTCCGAAACACCACATTTTCTGAAAATGTAACTTTATTTCGGAGATGCATCTCCGAAATCAATATTTTATATTAAAAAAAATACGTTTTCGGACGTTTATTTCCGAAAACACATTTTTTTCAAAAAAAGTACCTTTTCGAAAATAAACTTCCGAAACAAGGGGTAGTGTTGTAAATTCACCAGGGGTGAGCAAGAAGGTTAGGAGGTGGGTGAAGAAATTCTCAATATAATTTTCCACTTGTTATTAAAACAATAAGTAATACCACATCATCATGCCAAATCAGCAAATTTAAATGAGAAAATGTTTAATGAGGGATTAAAAGTAAATAATATTATATTACAAGGATGTAATCTAAACTTATAATATTACAGGGACTAAAACCAGACTCTTTCAATATTACAGGGACCACAAGAATTATTAACCCTACTTTTAAAAAAAATAATTTACACTTAAAATTATTCTACAGAAGTTAGAGATTAATCTAACGGTTTAATCTTACTTTGTTAGTTAAGGTGTGTTATTTTTATGCATTTTATCCTCATTAAGTAAAAGTATATCCAGTGAACGAAGAACTTTCCACTCATTTATCTTTAAGGTATCAAATCCAACAACAAAATTCAAAAGGAATAATAGAAATTCTCAACCAAAAAAAAAAGAAAAAGAAATGAAGAACTTCCCACTATCTATCGTTTTCACAGTTTCCCAGTCCTATAAATACCAGGAACTCCAATACATTTCAATACCACATCTTGAATCATTTTCAAATACATAATTCAGGTAATATAAGCCATGTCAAAGACAGTTTGTGTGACGGGAGCCAGCGGAGCTATCGGATCATGGGTGGTCCGCCTCCTCCTCGAACGCGGCCACACCGTCCACGCCACCATCCAAGATCTCGGTTAGCCACTATATATATATATATATATATATATATATATATATATATATATATATATATATATATATATATATATATATATATATATATATATATATATATATATATATATATATATATATATACTGCACAATTAACGTATAAACATTACAAAAATAAACAAAAATAATTAAAATTCACAATCACAATTTTTGTACTAATTAGCTTAAATTGTTGCTGGAAAACAATATTGTTATTTAAATTTACAGAGGATGAGAACGAGACGAAACATTTGGAAGCCATGGAAGGAGCAGAGAGTCGTCTCCGATTCTTCGAAATGGATCTTCTAAACAGCGACTCTATCGCCGCTGCCGTGAAAGGTTGTGCCGGAGTTATTCATCTTGCATGTCCAAACATTATTGGTGAAGTCAAAGATCCGGAGGTTCAAAATAAATTCAAGATTTTAATTAATATAGTTCAATTTAATTTATATGCTCTATATTAATTAATGTTAGTATTTGTATTGTTGCTAAAAATGCAGAAGCAGATATTGGAACCGGCAATTCAGGGAACGGTGAACGTGTTGAAGGTGGCAAAGGAAGCAGGGGTGGAGCGTGTGGTGGCGACGTCGTCGATCTCCGCCATCATACCGAGTCCTAATTGGCCGGCAGATAAGGTTAAGGATGAGAACTGTTGGACTGATCTTGACTATTGTAAGGAAAAGAAGGTGAGTTTTGCTATTTAAAATTTTTTCACTAATTATTTATTATAAACAACTAATTTTAGTAATCTAATTATAATTAGGGTCTTTCTAACAAGTGCCCTCAGAATAATGATTAAGTATTTAAAAAAATAATTATAAAAATTTAACACTTTAATTTTCGAAACATTAAATACGTATATTATCGAAATAAATTTATTATTTTTAAAGTTTTAATTATTATTCCGAAGACACTGATTAATATTTCTCATATAATTATTTATTATGTATATAAATATTTATGCGTGCCTATGATTTGGATGAGTGACCTCCACAAAATACCTACCGAACCACATAAACTTTTTTTTAGTGAGGTTAGAATTTTCATACTGGATAATATATAGTCTCAAAAATATATATTAGTTAGACTAATTCTCACTCTATAAACTAAATTTATTTATAGGTTTAGTTAAGTCTAAACTACATTTTACATTTTCATAATGTACTAAAAGTCTCATTTAAGAAGTGATGAAATATAATTTATCATCAAATTTTTGCTACCAGACTCTCTATAATTACCCATTTATAAATGTGAGTGAGTGTTTTAAAAATCTAAGATCAAACAATATAGAAAGGTGATTATCACCTACAAAACGATTTTGCAGATTAAGTTAGGGCTTAAAATTCATTTTCTTCGCAATATTAAGAGTAACCCAAAACCGCTAAGGATATAATGGATAAAGCAGGTTACTTATGTTTAAGGTTGGACATTCGATTGATTTGGATCAGTTTCAAACTCAAAATTTAAATCCGATGCAAATCGTTGTTGTTGTTATATTTATAAGGTCGAATTTTAACCAATTAAATCTTGATTTATCGATATAATTAGTTAAATCGATTTGACAAATAAATTGATTTATCAAAATTTTAGAATAATTTAAAAGAAAATTATTTTCTCTTAATGAAAAAAATTATTATTGCTCGATAATATTTCAAATATATCATTATCTTACTTTAAAAAAATAATATTCAAAATATCATATACATCTTGTCATATAATAATAAAAATAAATATTAATTAATTTCTATCGATTTCGATTTTCAACGGTTTAAAAATAATTATCTAAATATAATTGAAATAATCATATACTATTCAAATTAAACAACCGAATCAACCCGACAAACAATCGAATCCAAATCTATTTATATAAAAAAGACAATAAATCAATCGATTTGAATGGCAGGGTTTAAATCTGGTATCCCTACGTGTGTGAATAATGCTACAATGGAGAATCTTTGAGCTAAAACAAAAACAATAAAGTAATGGACAAATTTGGAAATATGATTTTTTATTTTATGATTTCTACGAACAGTTTAAAAGTAGTATCATTAGCTCTACAAACCACGTGTCTTCTATTTGGACGTATAAACGAAAAAATGAAAGGGACTTTAACTCTACGTGGTGCGGTGCGTGACTAATAAATTATCCAAAAATATTTGCATGAACACAAACTTAACGAGTGATTTTACAAACTACCAATTACAAATTTTTATTAATTAAAAAACAAAAATATTTTGTTTCTCTCTCTTACTCAATCACAATCACCCCATAAATCTAATTAAAAAAGAAATTAAATTTTAAATAAATTAAAAAATTTCTCTTTTCTTATTGGTTGTTCCTAACACTAATGATTTATATTCGTATCCATGCAAGTTTTTCTCATAAATTACTATTTTCAGATATTGATAGCTTAATAGTTAATAATACCATCCGAGTCAAAATATTTTGTTTTTGTTTTTCGCCAATAATAAGTCCCTATCAATATAGTAAATTTGATTTTGTGGTTCGGAATTGGATCCTCTCCTTCCATTATTTCTCTCCAATTATCTCTTTTACAAAGTTGTCTCTATCTCTCGCTAACATTTTTTCTCTCTTCTTTTTTATATATTATATTTTATTAATGTTTATTATTATTACACTTGTTTGATGGAAGGAGAGAGATGAATGGAAGGAGATGATCCAATGTGTCGTGGTTCAGAGCATTTATTCACTTATTTATATTATTTTTTGCATTTTAAATAATTAACTAATTAAATAAGTACTTTAATTATTTTATTTTATTATTAAATTAATATAAATAAATATTACTTTAAAATTATTCATGATTAAAATAGGAGACTTGCAACACTTTCAGAAGTGCAATCTATTATAGATAATTTAAACGGACTCACAATACCATGTTACCCATAATAAATCTATTCATATTTTATTTTAATCATGTAGTTTATTTGATCAATATTATAAAGGAAAATTTAATTTATAAATTTATTCATATAATTATTGTATTTGGTTATTTATATATATATATATATATATATATATATATATATATATATATATATATATATATATATATATATATATATATATATATATATATATATATATATATATATATATATATATATATAATTTAACCAAAATTTTTAAATTAGTTTTTAGAAAATAAAAAAAATTTCAGCCATTCAGTGATAAATTAATTGATAAGATGTGTTTGGTTGATATTGTTTTGTTTTTTTGATGGGACAACATAACTTAAGCTATTATTACATTGTGGACCAGTTATACTACCCCATAGCAAAGACATTAGCAGAAAAAGCTGGTTGGGATTTTGCTAAGGAGACAGGTTTCGATGTGGTAATGATTAATCCTGGGACAGCTTTGGGCCCTTTGATTCCACCAAGAATTAATTCAAGCATGGCTGTTCTTGCTGGTGTTCTCAAAGGTAAATTAATCACAAATAGTATTTTTAATCAGGATCCGTTAACACCAGATGTCTTCGAAGTTATGTAACTAAAATGTGTTATCGGATGTTATTGTTATTAAAGGTGACAAAGAAACATATGAGGACTTCTTCATGGGAATGGCCCATTTTAAAGACATAGCATTGGCACATATTTTGGCATTTGAACAAAAGAAAGCCTCTGGAAGACATTTGTGTGTGGAAGCTATTCGTCATTATGGTGATTTTGTGGCATTGGTTGCAGAGTTATACCCTGAATATAATGTAGCAACGTGAGTTTATGTCACACTGTTACGTTTTTGTTTTTGTAGATGAAATTGATTTGATTATTGAGTTTATTGTATATATGGTTAATTATAGGTTGCCAAAGGATACAAACCCTGGATTGTTGAGAGCAAAGAATGCATCAAAGAAGTTGATTGATTTAGGTCTAGAGTTCACTCCAGCTGAACAAATTATCAAGGATGCTGTTGAGTCTTTGAAGAGTAGGGGTTTTGTATAACTTCTCCAATGTTGTACAAACCTATGGTGACTGAATAAGTTGTGGCATGTCATGGTGCTTTTCTTATTGATCATGTGATTCCTTTTTCTGCTTTTAAGTTTATGTTGTGTGCTTTTAACTATCATGTTTAATAAGTGTACACATGTATCTAGTCAATATAGTTATCAAAATTGACTAGAATTGTTGTATGTGAATTCTTGAGGCTTTGTAAGATTTGAAGATTTAATTTCCAATTAATAATTGAAAATGCATTGTGTCTATTTTGTTGCATCTTAATTACAACTTGTGTATCATTGTTGTACATCATTTGTGGGAGAGGAAATAGATTCAATCCATTTAGACATGTAGTCGACAACAACAAGTATAAATTTCTTCCCATTTGAATATGAGAAATGACCCATAAAATCAAATCCCCAGACATCCAAAACCTCCACTTCTAGGATGTTCTTCAGAGGCATTTCACCTCTCCTCAAAATGTTATTAGTTTGCTGGCATTGATCACACTCTGTGGTAAAAATATGGGTATCTTTAAAAATGGCGGGCCAATAAAGTTTAGCCTAAAAAATCTTAGCAACAGTCTTTGATATGCTCATATGTCCTCCATAGGGTGAAGAGTGACAATGGATGATAACACTCTTAATTTCCTCATTCTGAATGCATCGACAGAAAATATTGTCGACACCTCTTTTAAACAAGAGAGGGTCGTCCCAGTAGTACTGCTTGAGCTAATGGAAGAACTTTTTCTTGTGTTGATAGGTCAGGCCGGGAGGCAAAACTCTAGCTACAAGTAGTTGATATAATCATAATACCTTGGATTTGTAGATTTAGCTATACATGGTGCATCCTCGAATTCCTTTTTTATGTCGGAGCTGCCCTCCTCAAGGTAATCAGCGAGATGAGCGTAACGGGGTGCCTCGACTCTTACATATGCTGCCAGCCTATCATAAGGGAAATAATCGTTAATGGGAAATTCTCCAACCTACCATCATTGATCATCGACAAGTGATCAACCACTACATTCTTAGTTCCTTTCTTATCTCAGATTTCCATGTCGAACTCTTGGATTAGTAGAATCCACCGAACCAGCGTTGGCTTTGCATAATTCTTACTCAGCAAGTACCTGATGGTTGCGTTGTTTTGGTATACAATAATTTTCAATCCCACTAGGTAGGAGCAAAATTTATCGATTGCAAACACGATGGCCAAAAGCTCTTTTTCAGTCGTAGCATAGTTTATCTGAGCTTCGTCAAGGGTCCTACTAGTGTAATAGATAACGCGTAGTTTCTTATCTTTACAATGTCCTAAAACAGCGCATACTGCGTACTCACTAGTGTGCACATGATCTTAAATGGTTAGCTCCAATATGGAGGCTGCATTACTGGAGCGGAGATCAATGCACATTTCTACAGTTGGAAGGACTCATGGGATTGTTCATCAAAAGACCGGTCAAAGGCTTAGTAATTTTAGAGAAGTCTTTTATGAATTGCCGGGAGAAACCAACATTTAATTTTATAATTATAACACGAAAGTATTTTCTTGTGCAAAATAATTAAATTAAAGGCGTCACCCGCTTTCGCGTGTACGACACCTGACTTCGTCTTTGTAGTCTATTCAACCGCTTTCGTGTGTGCACATTACAACTTCAAAATCCTATTTTGAAAATTAACTAATTTTGACTTAAAAAATTTTTTTAGTTGAAATTTAATTTAAAGGTTTTGTCCGCTTTCGCGTGCCCAAAACCGTATTTTAACTTACAAACGTCTGCTTTCACGTGTCCGACTATAAGTTAAAATAACCTTTTGAAAATTGATAATTTCTAAATTAATTAAAAAAAGTGCTTTCAGGGTATTTTAAAATCAGATCCTGAATTTTCTTTAAGCAAATACATTTTTTCCTCTTTCGAGGGGAAATTCGTATCATGTTATTTCAGATTTTGTTGTAAATTTTTATCGTTAAAACTAGAAAATTCAGACTAAAAAAATAATTCATATTACATTTATTAATTATACAACTTAATAGAGTACCGCCAGTACAACGATTCTTGCATTCTGGACTCAACTAATTTAGGCTTACATGTTAAAAACGGTAAAATTAAAGCATGGATTATACATATTCATGTTAAAAATAATAAACATTATAATAATCATGCAACAATATAATAAGGTAAAGGTGAGAGAATATGGAGTTTGAAATTAATAAAACTTTAACATAATAATAAACTGCTCCAAAGGGAGACTTTAATCTAGTACAAAAACTTGAAAATAAAATCTGAAAAATAATGCTGGTAGGATTAACATAACAGCAACAACAAAGTACAAGACATATTTTTGCTCCAAACTTAATTCTAATTTTGCAATATTATTCGGTGTGAGAAAATAATTGCTTTTACAAAGTGATTCTCTAGCTAGTTCAAAGCTTGGATACCAAATTTGGATAAAAAAAGGTCTATTTATAAGCAACAATTCATAATGGAAGTTACAAAATCGTGTATAAGGTAGTGGAGCAAAATTAGGAAAGTGGGGAAAATTGATTCCTGATTTAGGGTGAAAAACTGAACTGATGTGCCATGACGGGCCTCACGCTGGTGACGTTCTGTCCGTCATGCTGATGATGTCCGACTTCAAATTTATAGGCTAACCGTCGTCTGGCTCAGGAAGCTCTTATTTATTATGTTGACTTTTGGTGACGGGTTGACCTTCATGGGCTGGTGACGACCGTCATGACAGCAGATGTGATCGCCATGACAACAAAAACCTTGCAATTTCTTCTCGTTTTTGTCGTATTTCATTGTTTTGTCGTGCAAGAACCTCCAACCACTAAGTTTCTGAAATAAACACATAATACTACAAAATGACATAAAAATAATATCAAAATGCATGTGAATCAAGTCGAAATATAATATGAGTTTGTGAGTTATCAATCACATGTATTTCTTGGTTGACCATCATATAAACCCATTATCAAATTCATTCATCCTCTCTTCTTCACTACTATCAAAATGTATACCATTGACAAATTCATCACAAGATTCAATGGTATACATATTTTGTCCACTGAATACATATTTTCCCCACCCTCATACCTTAACTTAGTGTCTTTTACAAAACAACCATTGGTGTAGAATACTACCTTAAATAAACTCATTTCCTATACATCATACATATGGTAAAATTAGGTCAAGTTGAGTCAAATACAGTTAAAATATTAGACACATACTACATATTGTATAACATTAAAATCTAAATATATTCTAACATGGGAAATATAAAAACTCTTCATTTATAATATAAGACAACAAATTACAACATAATGTGATGGAAAGATATACCTTAAATCAATATCCAGATAAGCTACTTTCAATACACTTAGTTTAAGGCCACATCAAAAAGCAATGTTTTATTCTTCTTACTCAAATACAATCTTCGATTTCATGACACAAACCTACAAACACGGCTACATTGAAGAAACAATGTGACATAGTGTTAGATGTAATTTCAACGTTCAAGAAGGTATGATATGTCAAATAAAACCTAAGAGAATATTTGAGGTAGACAAGCTAAATTCGATGAAAGATTGGATGATTTCGACTGGAACTTTGGCAAAGAGGTTGTCATACTGGAGAAATCATGATATACTAGAACTTAGAAGATTTTTGAAATAATTCAGAAGTGAGTTCGACAAAGATAATACGAAATAAGGCTAATAACCGTATTTTGGCCTTATTCGTTCTTTAAAATAACGTGTGAAAACCTATGAAAGGCGAAGCACATGCAAGAGAGAATGTGTCATCCTCTGGAGAAGAGATTTTTCATTACTTTTATTGTCGAAATAGAATAAATAAGAGTCTTAACTTTAAGATTCAGAGTGTTCAATATTGTACCAAACTCAAAATCACTCAAAGTATCTAAATGTTGTTGAGAAAGAGTTTTCTAAGAATATGTACGTATAAAGCACCATCTTTTTATAAAATGTCAATTTACTTACATTAACATCATTTTCATTCCATTTAAATTCCAGTCGAAGTTACTTTTATTTCTTGTACTTTTCATAAATTTTCTATGCACTACTTTTAAATTTACTATTAGCATCGAAGAACTTACCATTGAGTAAACTTAAAACAAAACTATACACATATGTCCTAGGATTAGTGTAGTCGATCTTGTAAGTAACCAGCATATCCATTTTGGAAGACTAGCGGTGGTTTAGCAAAATTCAAGGTAAAAAAATTGGCACGCCCAGTGGGACCCTTGTGTCTAGTTTTTGTTTGTTTTTGAAAATTTATGCATTAGTTCTATATACAATTTTTTTTCTTAAACATTGTTGCATGAGATTGAGAAGTGGTAGAGTAGCCAGAAATAACGATCCAATACCAAAAAGGAAATAAGTTAGAAGGATGCTTAATTCACCAAGCAACAATGGAGAACATCCGTCTCATTTGACATAAGAGAATACGGCCGCAACGACTGTGACCAAAGTAATTCCCTCTAAAATGAGTACGACGGCCATGCCATCGAATACTCAAATTGGACCAATATTATCCCCCGTACGAACACAGGGTCACCAAGTGACCCCATGACTTGTAGGTACTTGTAATTTTAGGCCTTATATGCTTAAATTTATAATGCCAATGAATGGTCGCAAACAACCATACGACATGCCAACTTTTGTGATGGCAAGTTTGCATAATAGTGCATCAACATTTGCTGATCCAGTGACAACTATGTTTTCACCACTACATGGGTCGGGATCGGCCGTTAACAATTTGGTTCATGAACGGTTCGACTAAGATCATCGGGTCTGTAGATAGTTTTGAAGTATTTTTGGAATGGTTGGATTTCTTTGATGTGAGTAGCTCTACCTTTCTTGAATCTTTCCTGTATGGAAGCAAAAACATTGGTTAGATGTTGAGTGAAAGCAGGTACATCAAACATTTCTTTGGTGTAGTAGTTCCTCCACCAAGTGTTGAATTCTTGTGTGGGATAGAATGATGATCGAAAAGAGATAGGAGTGAGTTTTGCAACTTTGGCATATTGACAATAGCTTGGCCCTGCTTTCGACAATTGAATCATGTCGTCGATACCCATTACTTTCCATAATGGAGCTTTCTTCTTCTCGACCTTGGCAAGCCAAGTGAGGTAAGGCTATGGGTCTTTCGACAAGGGGCAAGAGAAAAACACTCTAAGAATTTTGCTCATATAGTCTAGATTAATGGGTTTTTCTGTCTTTAAGGCTTCAGTCGAAGACTTTTCCTAATCATCATCTACAGTTTGCACTTGGGAAAACTCTTTGAGTTTTTCACCATCAGCGTTAGGGCCAGGCAAAGGGCCCATATATGCATGAGTTTTATAATACCCAGAATGCTTTCGGGATTATTGAATGACCCCACAAACCAACTCGAGCATGCTTTAACCTCACTGACACGCTTTCAGAGAAACTTCTCAGAAGGTCACTCATCCTAATATTATCCCAAGTCAAGCACGCTTAAATGTGGAATTCTTATGGAACGAGCTATCAAAAAGAAGATGCATCTTGTTGATATAAGTAGTACCTATCAATCCTTATAAGACATCTTTCAACCATGCAGTCTCTTCCCTGCACAACATCAGGATCCCTCTCATTCTGATGTGGTGACCACCCTTTCTCTCTTTGGCCTCGGGTGTTACATAATAGCTCAATTGGTAGAGGTTATGGCTTGAACATGTACTTGATCCCTAGGGTACAGGGTTCGATTCCCACGAAAGGTAAAAACTCTACTAGAGAAGATCGTGAGGTGGCAGTGCCGAGATTGCCTTGCGAGGGGGTCGGGCTGTTACAAGTTTCACCAACAATAGTAAGAGGAATCAGTACATGGGATTGATAGATTTTGAGTTTTTCTTCGAAAAGAAGAGGTTCAAGAACGTATTCCTGATTCCCTAGCAGCAACAGACTCACAATCTGGATTACAGGTAATGAAGTATCCTCTTTTTGTTTGCCAGCTTTGTTGCTTAATAACAATGGCATTGAGAGAGAGAGAGAGAGTGAGAGAGAGACGCTTTAGAGTGGAGAGAGAGGTAATAAGTTAGGGTTATATGTTAAAATAAAGTTAAACTATTTTCCATTTCTCAATTTACAAAAAGTGATAAATAAATATAACTAACATTTTTGTAAAATCATGTTATCAAAGAAATCCAACGTGTCCACTAATTACTCCGCCAAAGTTACAACAAAAATGGCAGTTGTACCGTCATGTCAATTTCCGCTAGAAGAAGTAAAGGGCATGAATCAAAATTATGAACGAAAATTTTTAAGGAACTATTATTTGAAAGAACTTTTTAGAAAGACTAAAATTGAATTATAAAATATTTATAAGGACGAAAATTAAATTTAAAAAAACTTATTATATTTTATTTAAATAAGTTGTGAGGTCAAAAATATTTATACGTTAAACTTTGATTTAGAGATGTGATATACTAATTCTAAAGAGATAAATTATAAATTATGAGATTGTCTACAATGGTAGGACTTCAGTCATGCATCTCTATCCTATTTTTCATGGCAAAGAAATTTAAAACGATATAAGAATGAGATAAAACAAGGCGACGATGATATCTAGAGGAGAATGTCTGTTGCCTCCTTAACATGTGTGAGATAAGAAAACTCTACCGAAAACTTCTTTGAACTTTCTCGATAAATCTACATCATAAAAGAATTGATTAACGTTCCTATAGAGTAAGTTGTGTTGAAAACCTCTGAAATTTACACATCTTAATAATAATTAAATATGATAAAATTGGTTGGATATATCTATCTTAATAATAATCAAGTATGATGAAATTGGTTGGATATATCTTATCTAACTTCAAGAGATATGAGTAAAGAAGATGTCACGCATAAAAAATATTATGAGCATTTGCTCCACTATTCTGGCTAATGTTAAAGACATTATCTTATCTCCTACCTTGTTCTATTACTAAATTGTATGTGAGCTTGTTTTAAACCGTGATAGTATGGGTTTGGCCCGCCCTTAACTTCAACAAAAATGAGATGACGATAATGACGAGAGAATGGCCGAGTCCGACATTATATTCTTTGAAAATGGAAGTTTCATTATTCGATTCACTCCTACACGACATATAAAATTACACATTAATTCCAGTACAGTTAGGAAACTTGACTGATGAACGTGAACTTCACGCATAAACAAAAGGACCAGTAATGGAATCAACGTGCAGGAAGAACACCTGTGAGATGGTCCAGTCTAAGCCTAATCATTACAATTTACAACCGAGTTGAAAGGTAGGTCAGTGCGCATTAAAGTCATCGTATTTATATCATGACAAAGAGAATAACAAAACAGCACTTCAACATCATAGCATGATCACGATGCGAATGACCTCTTCACATATCTTCATCACACTCTTCATCATCCTCTTCCATTTCCACCACTCCTCTTCATTCTCACTCTCAGTAGAAAACCCCGAAAACATTCTACTCTCACCCAAAGGCATATTCACCGCAGGCTTCTACCCTGTTGGTGAAAATGCTTATTCATTCGCTATTTGGTTCACACAAAAACATACAAATCTCAGCAATGCTACCGTTGTTTGGATGGCAAATCGTGACCAACCAGTTAACGGAAAACGCTCCACACTCTCCCTTCTCAAAACCGGCAACCTTGTCTTAACCGACGCAGGACATTCCATTGTTTGGTCCACAAACACTAACTCATCCAAGTCCAAACCACTTGAACTGTTTTTGTACGACACGGGAAATCTCGTTCTCAGAGAGCTTAACAAAAATGGTGTCATTTTGTGGCAAAGCTTTGATTTCCCAACAGATACTCTCCTTCCTGATCAAAGTTTCACTAGGTACATGAAACTTGTTTCTTCCAAAAGCGACGATAAATATTCCTCTGGCTTCTACAAGCTTTTCTTCGATAACGATAATGTTCTCCGTTTGCTTTACGATAGCCCAATACTTTCAAGTATTTATTGGCCATATCCTTGGCTTGTGAGTTGGGAGGCTGGTAGATCCACATACAACAATAGCAGGGTTGCAAAACTAGATGTTTTGGGGAAATTCAGTTCTTCTGATCATTTTACTTTGATGACAAGTGATTATGGGACAGTGCTCCAACGAAGATTAACGCTTGATTTTGATGGTAATGTTCGTGCTTATAGCCGAAAACATGGACACGAAAAGTGGTCGATTTCAGGGCAATTCCACCAACAACCTTTCAAAATACATGGAATTTGTGGGCCAAATAGCTTTGGCATAAACACTCCAGGTAATGGTAGAAAGTGTTTGTGTCTTCCTCGTTTTAGTAGGATCGACGATGAAGATTGGTCTCAAGGGTGCAAACCAAGCTTCCAACTTTCATGCAACAACAAAACAAAGTCCCAGACTTGGTTCCAACACTTACCCCATGTTGAGTTTTATGGATACGATTATGACTTCCAAGCAAATTACACCAACAAACAATGTATGCATTTCTGCTTGAGAACGTGTCACTGCGTAGCTTTCCAGTACCGGATGGTGAGCGGTATGTATAATTGCTATCTCAAGGCACAGTTACAAAATGGGTATAGTTCACCAGATTTTCGAGGATCATTATACTTGCGAGTGCCAAAGAGAAAACATGTTTTTTTCCATGAGAATGTTATACAAAACGGTAGCTTGGTTTGTTCGAGAAATGATGAAGTAAAACAACTAACAAGATCATATGTCAAAGGCAATGAAAATGGATCAGTGAAGTTTATGCTTTGGTTTGCTACTGGCTTGGGAGTAATTGAGGTATTGTGCTTCTTTATGGTAGGGTGTTTCTTATTTAAGAATAGGAAACACTCTAGTGTTGATAATCATGGGTATGTTCTTGCAGCAGAAATAGGGCTTAGGAAATTTAGTTATTCGGAATTGAAACAAGCTACAAAAGGTTTTAGCGAAGAGATTGGAAAGGGTGCTGGAGGAACTGTGTATAAGGGTGTTTTATCCGATAATCGAGCTGTTGCGATAAAGTGTTTACATGAAGCAAATCAAGGAGACAGTGAGTTTCTTGCTGAAGTTAGTATTATTGGAAGGCTTAACCACATGAATTTAATTGGGATGTTGGGCTATTGCGTCGACGGAAAGCATAGGATGTTGGTTTATGAGTACATGAAAAATGGCTCTTTAGCTGAAAATCTCTCATCAAATGCACTTAATTCGGATAAGAGGTATAACATTGCTCTGGGAACTGCAAAGGCGCTTGCTTATTTACATGAAGAATGTTTGGAGTGGATTTTGCATTGTGATATAAAGCCACAAAACATTCTTATTGACTCTGATTACCAACCCAAAGTAGCAGATTTTGGGTTGTCTAAGCTATTACAGAGAAACAATGTTGATAACTCAAGTATTTCAAGGATGAGGGGAACAAGAGGTTACATGGCACCGGAATGGGTTTTCAACTTGCCAATCACATCTAAGGTGGATGTATATAGCTATGGAGTTGTGGTGTTGGAGATGATTACTGGAAAGAGTCCAACTACATGTATCCAAATCCTAGAAGATGGAATAGTGTCACATAACAAGAGGTTAGTAACATGGGTTAGAGAGAAAAGAAGGACAGTTTCAGAAGTTAGATGTTGGGTTGAACAAATAGTTGACCCTTCATTGGGATCAAATTATGACATTGTTAACTTGGAGACTTTGGCAACGGTGGCTTTGGATTGTGTTGAGGAAGAGAAACATGTGAGACCTACCATGAGTCAAGTTGTTGAAAGGCTCCAAAGTCATGAGCATGATTCTTGATTGTTTCTACAAAGAAAATCCATCTCACATGGTTGTCAGTTCGTCTATTGAAGTTTATGAAGTCAAAATTTAGTAGATGATAGTTAACATCCTTGTAACGACTAAATAAAGTTTATGCTTGTATCTTGTTTTCAATTGGAGTTAGTTATATTGACAAGTGACCTTAGGATTAGTTTGTTATTTAAGATAACGTTAGTCTCCTTTTCTTTTACTTTTACTTTTATTTGAATCTATATAAAGATGGTATTTTCTTTAGAATCAATCTCTTATTACATACATGTTACTGTTATTGGTAATGTTTTATAGATAACTGTCAAGTTTTGACACATCTTGTCTCTAAGTGATCAAGACATTCTAGTAGAAAGCAAAATTTTAGGCATTATGTCCTACATTGTGTGAGATATCTTGTCGCGTTATGGGTTGCTTCGTGTACAAGCTATTTGTATTAATTCTTGCGCAATTGGAAATTTGTTTCCTTTTATCTCCAATTAGTGACTTGATAGTTTACATCCAATCGTTTTTAGTAAGATTGATTTTCATATATTTTCAAGAGATTCCGATTTATTCAAGATTTGTTCTATCAAGACTTGCAATCGACATTATTGAATATTGATCTCATGCGCTTTTGTCAGTTCAGCCGCTTTCAAATCCAAACCCAACTGGGCTTTCTAAGCTAGACTTTTCTTTCAATTTTAGGAGGCATTCCCCTTTGTGAAGACTCGAACCTTGCACTACTGGGTTTATAGTTTGACGTGTTTGATTGTTATTGAGTCTTTTGTTTTGTTTTGTTTTGTTTTGCGTGATACTTTATTCCTAAGTCATAATTCTTCGTTAGGTGAATAGAGTATTTTAGTTGTATTATTGTTCTATCATTCATAGAACTGTGTAATTATCCAAATAATGGAGAGTGTTTGAGTGAAAGTGAAATGAGTCTTAGATTCAATAGGAGCCTAAATCGAAATTCAGATGTAGTATTAGAAAAAAAATATTGAACTATTAGAGTTCAAATCAAACGAAATTGTAATTTTGACTATTAAGAAATTGTTGAAATTTAGCAAGTAATTTACATTTTTTAGTTAACCAATATCCCTAGAGGCCAAAGTTCCAGAGAGGACCTTCTGTATAAACTATAAAGCACGAAAAAACCAAGGAATAATAGAATGATGGTTTTGGAGATGATTACAACTCCCAATACAAAAGGCTTTCTAGTTAACTATACTGAGGAAGTAAAAAACTGGATGACTCCCTCTGTCAGCCAAATACATATTGGTCTCAGACTAATTTTATAAAATGTGAATAACTGCTCCATGCTTAAATGTTTTAACATAAAAAGGCACACGAAAGAATTAGCAGTTGCCTCATAGGCGAAAGATCTTTATCAAAAAGTTCTTACGACAGGGTTTCTATTGTCCCACTATGATTCAAGACAACACTTGGTATATTAAGAAGTGTAAAAATGACAATGATATGCCAACATCTATTATGCTTTAACCTAGATGCTACAGTTTCCTTAACCCCTATATGTGGTAATTTGGATATCATGGGGCCTTTTACCATAACTTATGGGAAAGTTAAATTGGTAATACTATGAGTAGATTACTTAACAAAGTGGGTGTATGTCGAACCCTTATTCACAATCATAGTATAAAGGGTGCATAAATTTTACAAGAAAAATACTATTTGCAGGTTTGGACTACCTCAACTAAACACATAGTATCTATCATTGGCACCCAATTCACAAGCTCATCATTTTCAAATTGTGTGACAAGTTAGGCATCTAAAATAAGTTCTTTTTTGGTAGAGCAATCCTAGAAAATGGACAAATAAAGAGGCTAAAAAAATGATCATGAGAGGCCTCAGGAATAAACTTGAAAAAAGTAAAAGGATGGTGTGCTAAAAAGCCGTACTAAGTGTTGTTGTCATACCATACAGCTCCAGAATCATCCATAGGTGAAACACCTTTCAAGTTAGTCTATAACTCATATGCAATGATCCCATTGAAATTGATCCTCTGAGCTGGTGACACACAAAGGAAGGTTACATGCTCACCTTAAGGAACAACTTTGATTTGGTATACAAAGTGAGAGACATGGAGCACATCAGCGAGTACGCCACTAAATCTCATACACCTAATAAATTTTGCAAGGCGTAGTACTCCCTGAGGCATGGAATCAGTAATCCCTCATTTCTACTTTTGTTAATTTAATTTTCTAAAAGTAATAAGCATGAAGCTCTTTTCTCCCCTCTGGGAGTTATTAATGAGAGGAACATTATTATATTTAATCATGTTAAGAAAAGTAGTGGAACGATTTTCTTTTGCAAACGCAAGAGTCTATAACAAGATATCCATTAACTATGCATTGGTTTAATACTTTTTATGCAGAAATTAACTCAGAAAGATCATCTACACGTCAAACAATTCTGTAAAGGGGCCTATCTATGTCAAATTCACCTGACAAAGAGTCTCACTATTGTGAAATCATCTCTAAAAAGAGTTAGAACTGAAATTTTCACAGCCTCATCAAGCTTCAAGCAATCAATGGAAATATCCTACTCTTCACACAATTTCTTGGTGAAGGCCAAATCTCTTTAAGGGTGGTAATCTATTTGGTTTTCTCCTTCAAGGAATCAACCTCTTACTCCAAGTATCCAACTCCTCGCTTTTCTCCTTATCTAGAGCACCTTGAGTGAAAATTTCTCTTTACATATTGGACTAGGATAATTTACTGGCTCCGAAAAGGGTAACGCAGGTGAGGGCCCAAAGCTAGATAGTAGGTCGCCCGAAGTATTTCTAAAAGTCGCTCGTTTGAACTTGGGCCTCCCAAACTAGTTTCATGACCCGTTCTCTTAAAGTAAGTGTATGGTGATGTTTCTAAGCAGTAACTTCCCCTTCCCTCCATACTCGCAAACAAAATCTTATAATATATGTGTAATGGTAGTTAGTTTTAACATATGCTTATCCTTATATTTTACTATTCTCAACTTAACAACTCTCTGCAAAGCTTGATTAATTCATGATGGTTACTCAGCCTGCAAATCTAAATCATATATATGGTGATTCCTTCCATCTTTATTTATTTATTT
The DNA here is from genome assembly GCF_029867415.1 of Vicia villosa. Classification (NCBI taxonomy): domain Eukaryota; kingdom Viridiplantae; phylum Streptophyta; class Magnoliopsida; order Fabales; family Fabaceae; genus Vicia; species Vicia villosa. The sequence continues at coordinate 87,857,692 of NC_081182.1, forward strand.
ATGTTTTGAATGTATTCTTCATTTTTCGATTTCTATTCCTAGTCGGAAAGATTCTTACATGCCATATTAGTAACTATTTTGTTTATTCAAAATCATTCAAAGAAAATACAACGTGTATAAGCCTTTATATAGATTGCAATAAAACTTAAAGTAAAATCAAGTTTATCTTAGACAACAAGCTAATCCTAAGGCCACTCTATCTATATAGGGGAAACAATCAAGAATCATGTTCATGACTTTGGAGCCTTTCAACAACTTGACTCATGGTAGGTCTCACATCTTTCTCTTCCTCAACACAATTCAAAGCCACCGTTGCCAAAGTCTCCAATTTAACAAAGTCATAATTTGATCCCAATGAAGGGTCAACTATTTGCTCAACCCAACATCTAACTTCTGAAACTGTCTTTCTTTTCTCTCTCACCCATGTTACTAACCTCTCGTTAGGTGACTCCATTCCATTTTCTGAGATTTGGATAGATGTAGTTGTATTCTTTCCGGTGATCATCTCCAACACCACAACTCCATAGCTATAAACATCCACCTTAGATGTGATAGGCAAGTTGAAAACCCATTCAGGTGCCATGTAACCTCTTGTTCCTCTCATCCTTGAAATACTTGAGTTATCAACATTGTTTCTTTGTAATAGCTTAGATAACCCAAAATCTGCTACTTTGGGCTGGTAATCAGAGTCAATGAGTATGTTTTGTGGCTTTATATCACAATGCAAAATCCACTCTAAACATTCTTCATGCAAATAAGCAAGAGCCTTTGCAGTGCCTAGAGCAATGTTAAACCTCTTGCCCCAATCAAGTGCATTTGATGAGAGATTTTCAGCTAAAGAGCCATTTTTCATGTACTCATAAACCAACAACCTATGCTTTCCTTCTGCACAATAACCCCACATTTCAATCAAGTTTATGTGGTTAAGCCTTCCAATGATGCTAACTTCAGCAAGAAACTCACTATCTCCTTGATTCGTTTCATGTAAACACTTTATCGCAACAACTCGATTATCCGATAAAACACCCTTATAAACAGTTCCTCCAGCACCCTTTCCAATCTCTTCTCTAAAACCTTTTGTAGCTTGTTTTAATTCCGAATAACTATATTTCCTAAGCCCTATTTCTGCTGCAAAAACATACCCATGATTATTTACACTAGAGTGTTTTCTATTCTTAAATAAGAAGCACCCTACCATAAAGAAGCACAGTACCTCAATAACTCCCAAGCCAGTAGCAAACCAAAGCATAAACTTCAGTGATCCATTTTCATTGCCTTTGACATATGATCTTCTTAGTTGTTTTACTCCATTATGTCTTGAACAAACCAAACTACCATTTTTTATAACATTCTCATGGGAAAAAACATGTTTTCTCTTTGGCACTCGCAAGTACAATGATCCTCCAAAATGTGGTGAACTATACCCATTTTGTAACTGTGTCTTGGGATAGCAATAATACATACCCTGGTCCCTCACCATACGGTACCGGAAGGCTATGCATTGAGACATTCTCAAGCATAAATGCTTACATTGTTTGTAGCTATAATTTGCTTGGTTGTGATAGTCGTATCCATAAAACTGAACATGGGGTAAGCGTTGGAAGCGAGTCTCTGACCTTGTTTTGTTGTTGCATGAAAGTTGGAAGTTTGGTTTGCACCCTTGCGACCAATCTTCATCATCTATCCTACTAAAACCAGGAAGACACAAACACTTTCTACCAATTTCTGGACTGTTAATGCAAAAGCTATTAGGTCCACAAATTCCATGTATTTTGAAAGGTTGTTGGTGGAATTGCCCAGAAATGGACCAGTTCTCGTCTCCATGTTTTCGGCTATAAGCACGAACATTACCATCAAAATCAAGAGTCAATCTTCGTTGAAGCACTGTCCCATAATCACTTGTCATCAAAGTAAAATCATCGGAAGAACTGAATTTCCCCAAAACATCTAATTTTGCAACCCTACTATTGTTGTATGAGGATCTACCAGCCTCCCAACTCACAAGCCAAGGATATGGCCAATAAATACTTGAAAATATTGGGCCGTCGTAAAGCAAACGGAGAAGATTATCGTTATCGAAAAAAAGCTTGTAGAAGCCAGAGGAATATTTGTTGTTGCTTTTGGAGGAAACAAGGTTCATATACCTAGTGAAATTTTGATCGGGAAGGAGAGTATCTGTTGGGAAATCAAAGCTTTGCCACAAAATGAAATCATTTTTGCTACGCTCTCTGAGAATGAGATTTCCGGTGTCGGACAAAAACAACTCACGTAGTTTGGATGAGTTAGTGTTAGTGGACCAAACATTGGAATATCCTGCGTCGGTTAAGACGAGGTTGCCGGTTTTAAGAAGTGAAAGTGTTGAGCGTTTCCCGTTAACTGGTTGATCACGATTTGCCATCCAAACAACGGTGGCCTTGTCGAGGTTTTTATGTTTTTGAGTGAACCATATGGCGAAGGAATAAGCATTTTCTCCAACAGGGTAGAAGCCTGCTGTGAATGTGCCTGTGGGTGAAACTATAGTGTCTTGTTGGGGTTTTTCGACCGAGAGGGAGAATGATGATGAGTGTTGAAAATGGAAGAGAACGATGAGAAAAGTGATCAAAATTTGTGAAGAGGCCATTCGCATCATGCTACGCCGTTGATGTATTCTTTTGTCATCACCTCACAAGTGTCTCTTTTTTATTCGTAAAGTTCACGTTCATTGGTCAACTTTCCTAATCGTATTGGATACGATGTTGAATTTTATATGTCGTGTAGTAGTGAATCGTTTAATGAAACTTCGACTTTCCAAGTATCATGTTTTCATTTATGACTTTTGCTTAACATCTCCTGTACATAATTCTCTTCTATTCTAGAAAAGAAAACTCCTCACTTTATTTGTTACGAAAAGAGGTGTCAAAATGGGTTACCCGGTCCTAAACGGGCCGGTCTATGGGTGTCTCGGATTTTTCAGAGCCGGACCCAAAAAACTCATATATTTATCTCCTATATTTGTTGTCTCAAATAGTAATTACTTTGCTAATGTCTCTAATTCTCATTGGTCTACGTATAGGTTTGTAAACGCAACAATTTGAATTTTGTATACAATCCATGGAAGACCCTTCAATTTTGGCACAGATGCAAATGCTTGCTTCAATTTTGCCTTCATGTACCATAAAAATCTTTCTGAATTTCAGCCTATAAACTAGTAGGATACCCGTGCGTTCGCACGGGTACTGGTTTGGACTGAACCGAATATATCAGAAAGAATTTGTATTTAATTTAAAATCAAGAAGTATTTAATATAAAATAAAAAACATATATGCTTTAAATTGGAAAAGCAAAAATAAAAAATTATCGTTCAAAGACATTGATATAATTACATAAAAAATATGAAAGTGTCAAAAATAATTAATATCCAAAATTTATCATTAGTTGAATATCAATAGAAAAATAAATATCCTACATACAAAACATAAATTAGACAAATAAATATCCAAAATTTATCATTGGTTGAATATCAATAACTTCGTGCTCCCGTTAATATTCAATATTTTGAATATTAACAAGACCCGCACGGATTCTAGTGTGGGTTGGATCGGGTTTATCAGATACATATAGTATCAAGTAAAAAAATCCAAATCTATTTTCGTATAAAATAGAAATAAATATAGATGTTGCATTGGTTAAAAATAAATAAATTTTTATAGAAAATGGTATATAAAATAGAAATAAATATAGATGTTGCATTGGTTAAAAATAAATAAATTTTTATAGAAAATGGTATAATATAAATCAAAAATAAATGTTATCAATATTGTATAGATTCCACTTACTAAACATTTATAAAAAATGTAGAATCAGTTTATATCAGTACTGTACTGGTGTGTTACCCATGCGTCCGCACGAGCTTTGGTGTGGGCCGCAGATATGGCACCAACTTGTCATGAGAATTAAAAAAAATTAAAATATTATTGGAAAAAAGAAAAAATATAGACGGCAAAAAAATTGTATACGTTTTTAAAAATTTCTATTGTTCAGAAAAACTATTTAACACATAATTTGTAAAAAACCAATTGCGAAAAATAGAAAAAATTACTTTTTTTTAGGATTGAAAGAGTTGTAATGATAAAAAGTTTTGTAAAGTTTAATAAATGAGACAAATAAATATTCAAAATTAAAATTAGTTGAAAATATAATTTTACACGGTATTATTGTATTACCCGTGCGTTCACACGGATTTTGGTCTGGTTACCCGTGCGTTCACACGGTACTGGTGTGTTATCTGTGCGTTCATGCGTTCACACGGTACTGGTGTGTTACCTGTGTGTTCATGCGTTCACACGGGACTAGTGTGTTACCTGTACGTTCATACAACACTGATGTGTTACTCATGCATTCACACGGGTACTGGAGTGATACACGCACTTTTGTCAAATTAATTTATTTTATCAAAAGAGTTGATTATTTTTAAAAGAAAGAAATATTTATAAAAAAATAAATAAAATTGTTTTATCAAAAATATTTTTCATGTATTATCTTAAAATATTTTGTATCATAGAGTAAAATCAATTTAATTTTTAAAAAAAAAACTACTCATTTTTGTCGCATATGGATTCGTACATTACTTTTATTTTCTTTAATTACACAAAAAATATAATAACCTGTGAATTTACATGGTACATGTATGTTAGTCGTGCGCTCGCATAAATATTTATGTATCCGTGTATTCGCACGGTACAGGTATTGATGTACCCGAGTATTGGTGTACCGTGCATAATGTAGACCACTTAAATGACATCTTTAAATAATAATAATAGATGATACGTGTTATATATAAATAATACATAAAGTATATAATTAGTATATAAATATTGATGTAACATTACTATAGAGATATAATCTCAATTGAAACAAATACATATAGGATAAATTAAGAAATACAATTACAGTTTGATCATAAATTAGTCTCGACATATATAAATTAACAGTTTATATATATATTTATATATATATATATATGTATATATATATATATATATATATATATATATATATATATATATATATATATATATATATATATATATATATATATATATATATATATACTACAAAAAAAACTCATCTCCAGCGACATAATTAGCGACGTGGATAACACGTGGCTCAAAAATTCTACTTGCGACGTGAGTCTAACGTCGCCACTTATATTTTAATAATAAATTACTTTACAGCCTTAAAGTGGTTGGGAGTCAGACATGGGGTAGTGTGAAAAACATTTGCGACGTGGTATACACCTCGCCACATTAATTACATAAATTAATTCATCACACCCCATAACGTTCAAATGGGGGAATATTCAAAATTTTGAAAAATTTTGTGGTGACGTTATTATCACGTCGCTACATTTAAATGGGGGGAAAATTCAAAAGCACCGTTCTGTTGATGTGACACAGTGGCAGCTTTGCAGGCGTGTATGTGACCGTTGCCTTGTTTCGACGTGGATGTTGTAGCGGGGAAAATCTGATATCGAAGCCATGGGATTGACTCGAATCAATATTCCGTTTTGAAATCGCCACCGCGCTTTATTTTTTCAAAGGAAAAGGGAAAAGAACGTAAAACCCAAAGTTTTGTTTTTAAAAACAAGAAAGAGAACTCAGGTTCGGGTGTTGATTATATGAGGGGAAGGTTTTAAGCACCCCTCATATCTGTGGTACTCCACAGGAACCTTTTTGAAAATCTGTGTTGTGTGTGTGCTAAAAAAACGGTTTGTTTTATTTTTAAAATAAGCCCGGCAAAGCGTTAAGCTTTGGGCCTACATACCTCCTCGGTGCAATGGAGAAGTCAGAGCTAATGTAGTTCCGCTTTTGGGAAAAAACGTTTTAAAAACGAATAAACACTTTGGTGTCGTTAGAGATAAATACTCAGCCATTGATCTTGAGCATGAGAACAAACAAGTTCTTTGCATCGCAAATGAAAGAAGGGCTCCAACTCGGATAAAATCAACGAGTATGCCACTAGCTCTCTCACGCGGAAAAGATCTCGTTATTATCAATCAATTTCAAAATCGTGGGGTATAACCACTCGTTTCGACAGTTAACGGTGTCTAAACTTTTGAAGAAAAGCCACTAAGGGCGAAAGATATTTTTGAGAAAAGGTTTTTGAAAAGGTTTGCAAACATAAGAATATTTTGGAAAAAGGGAGAAGATTTTGAAAATTTAAGAATGGGAGGAGATGAAGAGGCTAACCTAATGCATAAAGTAAAAGCTAAGGAAAGAAACGGTCTAACCAAATAAGAAGCCAACACTTGACATTAAGAGCCAAGGTAGTTTTCCCATCCTTTGGATTTATCAATACCAACACATTAACACTTGGGGATCCACATGAACTTATTGTCTTAGCACCACTTTGCATTAAACACATTAAGGTTCTGACGAAAATCGGGCAGAGTAACGGCTGTTTTCGGGTAAAATCCTTATATCAATGCCTTGGAATTAACCATCAAGGGCTTTCAAGGAAATACCTGCACACATAAACATAAAACAGAACAATGCCAGACAGACAGAACAATCACAGGATAGCAATAGAATGAGTCCAGAGGTACTAGGTCCATAAGTCCGAATCTCCAAAGCGCTAGGGATAGTAACCGATAGTCCAAAGAGAGCCTTATGTGTTTTTTAGATTTTGGTTATTTATTAGTGTTTTAGCGAAAGAGTAAAGTATGGTCCAAGTGGACAAAAGAAAAATAACGGAAACATAAACATATGTCCAAGTGGACAAAGAGAAAATAGCGGAATTATAAACGTCCAAATGGACAAAGAGAAAATGGCGGAAAGTAAATATGATGAAATGATAAAGTAAAGCAATAAGGCGAGAAATATAAAGAGCGGTAATATAAAGAGCGGTATAGTAAAGGTGCGGAAATTAAAGTTAGTTGTTAAATGTTAAAGATAACCATCTTGAAACTTGTCAAGTATGTTATCAAAGTTAGTAGGAAGATCTATGGTGAGTGAATGATGTACTCGGATTTAAAGTCAATGGGGCTTATCAGAAGCTTGATAAAATCATAGCGACTACACGATAAAAACCTCCACAAGTCTTAAATCAACCGCATACAATTCTCTTCCATGTTTGATCTTTTTAATTCGGGACACGAAATATTGCGCTATGTTAAGCAGATCGCCAAGTGATTTATGTAGAAATCACCCTACAACGAGGCCGGTCAAAACTTTATGTGCTAATGCATGCGAGAAGAACGATATGTAGATCGCCTTCCGAAAGCAATACCGCACGAAAAGAAAATAGGTAACGATCTAGTCTTTACTAAGAATCCATAAGAATTCTCAAAGTATTAAGACTTTCATCGATCAAAAGAAAAAAAGGAGAAGAAGAAGATAAAATGCATAAAGATAATCAACTCACACTATCATTAATATCATTCATCTAATATTATGGATTTGGTTCTTTCAAACCTATCAACATCCTAGATCCAATGATATTAATGAAATGGAGGAAGAAGAATAAAATTCACAAAAGATAATCACAAGAATGAAAACAAATTGATCTAGTCTTCATCAAGAATCCATAGAATTCTCAAGATGTTAAGACTTTCATTGATCAAAGAAAACAAGATGAAAAAGATAAGAATAGAAACAAATTGATCTAGTCTTTATCAAGAATCCATAGAATTCTCAAGATATTAAGACTTTCATCGATCAAAAGAAAGATAAGATGAAAATAAGAATGAAAACACAAAAGATAATCAACTCACACTATCATTAATATCATTCATCTAATATTATGGATTAGGTCATTTCAAACCTATCAACATCCTAGATCCAATGATATTAATGAAGTGGAGGAAGTAGGAAACCAAAACAAGCATAAAAGAAGCAAAAAACCTCATTCTGCCAGCAGGAAATCGATTTCATGCAGAGGGAAATCGATTTCCATAAGGCAGTTTTCAAAAAAAACAAGTTACGTACAGCATGAAATCGATTTGAGCCTTAAGGAAATCGATTTGACCAGTGCAAATTTCAGCAAAAACAACATTTAAAGGCATAAAACTTGACTTAAGCAAACATACAAACACCTTATGATCACATATCAATTGGAGCACGAATTTTCCATCAAATCACCATCAAATAGCACCAATATAGCATCAAAGATGCATCACACACAAGCAACAAAGATCTACATCATGATATACAAAAAGGATGAAGAAAATTACCAAATCTTGAACAAAACTTAGATCTACTTCAAGAATCACCAACACAAATCTTGATCTCTCAACAATTGAAGAAAAAAGAGTGAAATAGATGGTGGTTTAGCTCAAAGTTTGTGAGGTTCAAGATGTGACTCACAAACTTTATGAAAGAACAAAGAGCTTTGGTGAATTTGGTAGGGATGAGGAGAGAAATTGCAAGGGGTTTTTTGGCTCTCAAAAGCTTGAGAAATGAGAGAGTAGTGGGCTCTATTTATAGGATGAGAGCAAGAGTAGTGGTAGTTTGGTCTTTTTGCATTTGGAAATTAGCTTGTGTTTAATTGGTGATTAAAGTGGCAATTAAATGGTAAAAAGTGGTAAAATGGGGTTTAAGTGGGTTTAATGAAGGGATTAATTTTGATGAGGTGGAAAATTGGTAAAATGATCAAAAATAATCAAAGAAAAAAGGTGCCAAAATGATGTCAAGCTTCCCTCCTTATATTTTTGAATTTTGCCTTAAGGAAATCGATTTCCCCAGGAGTGAAATCGATTTCACTCTGTTCCAGAAGAGAATTTGGCGCAAAATACACTAGGGAAATCGATTTACCCAGGAGGGAAATCGATTTCATGCTGTCCAGAATGTGATTTTGTTGAAGATTGCTGCAGGGAAATCGATTTACCCAGTAGGGAAATCGATTTCATCAGTCCAAAACATGAAAAATGCCTTGTTTATTGCATGTCTTGGCTTGGTACCTACAAAACAAGAGCCTACAAAGAAATAAAGCAATGTTTTTGGTATTTGGGTTAGTATAAAACAAATAAAAAGCTAGAAATGCTCGATGGTTCCCCTCAAAGGAAAAATGATACCTCAAGGTTGTGATCTTGATTGATGATTGAAATGCAAATGATGTATGATCTTAGGGTCAAAAATTGGGGTATGACAGATGCCCCTATTTAAGTTTCTTCTTTCCGGAGATGTGAGGGTTAAAATCCTCAGCTCGACGTAATTGAAGAGACTTAAATATAAAATACACAATTTTTGAACCTAAGGTATAATGCGATGCTAATGGATGCATCAAGTATGCTTATGAAAATAGAGGGGGAATATAATGCCACTGGGGGGAACAAAAGGAATGAGCGATAGACTCGAATGAAAGGAGTGGCTAGGGAAACAAGATACTACTGGTTATCCGTCAGGGTGACAAGAAATATCCAGCAATACTTAGAAAGGGAGGGATAAAACCCAAGTTAGAAGTGTAGTAAGAACGTCTAAGAGTGGCATTAGACGATGAAAATCAACAGAGATATTCAAAAGTGGCATTGAATAAACTCTGGAACACAAACATATTGGGTAGAAACGTCTAAAAGTGGCATTAGACGACACCAACCATCAGAGACATTCAAGAGTGGCATTGAATGAATCTGAAAAAGGGCCCAAACTCTGAGGAAACAGCGGAGACATCCAATAGTTGTTTTGGATGGAAGGAGACCAACAAGATTCAATAGTGGCTTTGAATGCAAAAGGAGACCTACAAACCCGAAGATACGACAGAGACGTTCAACAGTAGCTTTGAACAAAAGGAATCCAAACTCTGGAAAACATCGGGAACAATCCAATAGTAGCTTTAGACAAAAATGGAAACCAAAGAGATTCAATAGTGGCTTTGAATGCAAAATGGAAACCTGAACCCGGAAATACATCAGAGGCGTTCAACAGTAGCTTTGAACAAAATGGAAACCAATTCGGAAAATTTGAGCAACCATTCAGGAGTGGCAATGGATGGAAGACAAACTCAATAAACATCCAATAGTGGCATTGGACAAAAAGAATGTTATTCCAGCTCAAAGACATGAACGTCATTCAATAGTAGCTTTGAAGGAGGTGAGAAACATTTTAATGGGGATTGTGACATCCAATAGTGGCTTTGGATAAAAAGTGAGAAATAACATGTCCAAGAGTAGCATTGGACAGAGAGAAAAGTTTACACATCCAAGAGTAGCATTGGACAGAGAGAAAAGTTTACACATCCAAGAGTAGCATTGGACAGAGAGAAAAGTTTACACATCCAAGAGTAGCATTGGACAGAGAGAAAAGTTTACACATCCAAGAGTAGCATTGGACGGAAATAGAAACAGGCAGACGAACATCTACTTTGGTATGTGCCAAGTAAGTTGGACTTAGATCTCAAGGTAAAATGTTGATAACAACAGGACCTCGGAGAATGTAAATGAGTATGAAATTTGTTTCAATGCATGATGTTGAATTTTTCTATGCATGATATATGATCAATGCAATGCAATTGTTTGTGACAACTGAGGGAGACTCTTTTGTGAGGCACGATAGGAACTCTGATTCCTCAACACGGGAACTCTGCCAATTCTGCTTACGAAGAAGATGCTTGGACATACTTCTATTACACTGGTAACTGTATCAAATCGATGATCCTTTGAGAAGGGCTGATAAAACTGCTTGGGGATTGCTGAAGAAGATTGCCCCTGATTCACTAATTGTTGCAAGTTAACTGATCATGGCTTCAATTCTTGAAATGCATGTTGGGATGGCTTGCCCCAGTACAAGTATTGAAATGATATTCTGATCAACAAATCTTGAATGAACAACAGGATCTTGAAATAACATGCCCCTGATAGGATCACTGATCAAGTTTCTCGACTGTTTGAACTTCCTGAAAAATGAGTGCTTACTTGCAAACAAAATGTTCATTCAAGAATGGTAATTTTAATGCAATGCTCAAAGAATATTTTTGAAATCAAAATCATTTTTTGAAAGATGTTATTGATGTAAAGAAAATGGAATCAACTAGTCAAAACATAAAGGTTCAGACATTCAAAGTGAAAGATAAAACAAAGATATGATATCAAAGCAAATGATTGGCAAATCTCATGGGAGTCAGCTTACGCAACCTTGTTGTAGTATGCTTTCAAACAAACCTTGCCTCAATTAGGTCTTTTAAAGGTTGTAACGTGGCCAGGTTCACGGTTTAAGAAACAAAGGATATAAGGCTCAAAATTTGATTGTTCCCACCCCCTTCGTGATGATCTCCAGTCCTACAACTCAGTTAATTCAACTTATGCATTCAGGTTTCAAGAGACTTCTGGAATTGCACCTTTGATAATGATGATAGTTCACAAGCAAAGAGAACTTTTGAGATTGCAGTCACTTCTTCCTTTTTGTTGTCACAACATTTTGTTGCTTGAGGAATTTATTGACTTCTCTTTTTTCATCTTTTTCTTTTGATATCCCTAACTTTTGCCTGAACTGTTTATTTTTGATCTTACAGTCAGCGGGATGCCCTTATTTTTGCCTAAGTCATTTTTGGTCTTGACTTAGCAGGCTTTTCTTTGATTCTATTTTTTGATACTTTTTTTTTTTTTTTTGAAAGATAGCAACCGCCTTGCTTAATGATTGATGAACCATCATTGGCTTTTGATTGACATCTCCAACATTTCTTTGATGTGTGCGGAGGAACGCTTGCGATTGAAGCACTTGTTGAAAGGTGTACTGAATGATTCTCTTAAAATAGAATGCACAGCCAAATTAACTGAGAACTACCCTGCCCCAGGTTAAAAATGCGGGTTTTTCATACAGAAAGAAACTCCAACTTCGAAGGCTCAGAGGGGTTGACAAGGGATTAACTTCCTTATTTCTCCAGTGTTTGGGAATTGAAACAATGCCTGTACATCATCAGCAGAGTTTTATTCGAAAGCATACAGTTCAACAACTTGGGTATTTCGTTGTCATCATCCTCCCTCCAATCTTTGCATAAAACACAAGTTTGATAGAGAAAGCAAATGGAAGAAAAAGTTTTGTAAAATAAGGTATAAATATAAACACAGTGGATGTTAATGAATTCAAAATATGCAATGCTCATTTCATTAAAATCACCATTCAGAAACAAACAAAGTCTAAAAGTAAACAGTACAATAAAGGAAAAACAAACAGTACAGAAACAAAGCCTAGTGACTAATCAGCAACAAAGATGAGCTATCTTGTCTGAAACACTTGGCTTTAGGAATATCTGGCTTTGATCTGTCTTCAGCCACTCTGTTCTGGCAAAGGATTAGTGACAACATTGGGACCCATATCCCGGAAAGATAGCATCTTTGCTCTAACCAACTCTTGCACTAAGGCCTTCAAAGCATAGCAGCCTTCTAAATCATGGCCAGCACCACCCTGATGAAATTCACAATGAAGATCAGGCCGAAATCCTCTTGAGGGGGGGTTTCGAGGAGGAGGCATGGCTCTTGTTGTAATCAACCCTTTCTGGACCAAAGCAGGATACAGTTCTGTATAAGTCATGGGAATAGGATCATAAGTTGTCCTACCACGATTCTGATTCTGATTAGCAACCTGAGATTGAGGAACTTGAACTTGCACAGGAGCGACAGCGGCTACATAAGGTTGATCCCCATTTTGAGGTTTACGACGAGATCCCCTTCTATCATCAGACACAGCATTGGTCTCATTCTCTTTCTTCTTGTGGAAGTTTCCATAAGGTTTCTTCGATCCACCAGAGGATTCAGCAACATTAGCAACTTTCCCATTCTTGATTCCCTCTTCAAGTCTCTGGCCAATAGTAACCAAGTCTGTGAAGTTTGAGGACACACTTCCAATCATTTTCTCCCAGTAGAAAGGGGAGAGAGTATCCATGAACATTCCAGTCAATTCTTTCTCAGCCAATGGTGGTTCAACTTGGGAAGCCAATTCTCTCCAACGTTGAGCATATTCTTTGAAAGACTCTTTTTCCTTCTGAGCCATGTTTTGCAGTTGTCGGCGATCAGGCGCCATGTCCAGATTGTACTTATACTGCTTCATGAAAGCATCAGTCAGATCTTGGAAACAATGAATGTGATTACTCTCAAGTCCCATATACCATTTCAGTGAAGCTCCACTCAAACTATCCTGAAAGCAATGGATAAGCAATTTATCATTCTGGGTATAAGCAGCCATTTTGCGATAGTACATGGTCAAATGGCTTCTTGGGCAAGTGTTCCCCTTATACTTCTCAAACTCAGGAGTCTTGAATTTTGCAGGCATGACAAAGTTGGAAACCAAACACATATTCTAAGCAGCAACCCCAAAGTAATCATTTCCTTCCATGGCTCTCAGGCGTTTTTCTAAGGTATGATACTGCTCTTTGACATCTTCAATGTCTCCAGCATCTCCTTGACTTCCATTCTGGGAACGGGCAGCTTGATATTCAAACAGAGGATTCACATAAGTAGGCTGAGCAACAGTGTGCACAATAGGCTGAGATTCAGTGAAGACAGGAGCATGAAAAACTTGGTTTGAAGCTTGACCAATCACAAGTTGTGAAGATTGACCAATACCAGGAGTCTTCTCATATGGAGGAGTGTAACCATGTGGCAAACCAAACTCTGGCCATGTAGAAGGTGGTTGTTGAGTAGGTTGAGGGTCAACATCAGCACTTGAGACTTCAACAATGACAGTTTTCTGAGGCGGTTCTCCTCTAGCAATCAAAACTTGCAGCATTTCAGTTAGCTTGGTCATGCCTGACTTCAACTCATCAATTTCCATTCTGACCTCTGCATTGTGTTGCTCTTGGTATTCCATTCTCAATCTGACGTTGGCTCTAGTTCCGTACTTGTGTGGAGGAATCAGCTTGACGGTAGACAAACTCTGAAGATGGAGACAGACAAGGATAAGTTTTCTGGACAACCTGGATGTATGTATGCAAATGATGCAATTGTTGTTTTTTTGTTTTTTTTTTTTGTTTTTTTTTTTTTTTTTTTTTTTAATTTATTTGATTCTCAAGGAATTCAAGTTATTAATTTGTAAACATCAAAACATGAAGGAAGTAAATCCTATATTGGATCAAAGCTTTGATCAAGTTATCATCAAGATCAATCATCCATTTTGGTGGATTAGAGTTTTCACCCCATCAACACCCAAGATCCATTGAGTTTGATGAAACTTATGATGTTTACAAAGAAAGACCTATGAGTTCCTTGGAAATCAAATGAATGCATGGATGCATGGTTTATGCATCAATCACAATCAAGATCACACATGGTCGCACAAACAGAGTTCAAAGGTTCGACGTCACGAGCATGGAGTCAAGGTTAAGAACCACCCACAAAGGTATGTACTAGGGAATTTTGTACCTGCCAAACGGGTTCTACAAAGGTTCCCAGAGTTTTCAATCTTCTATCGGATATTACCGGCACGCACAATTGCTCATGGGCGCCAATAATATGCCTAAAAAGACCTCGTCTGAGCGTAGTATCGCATGACAACAAGCTCAAATTGGTACTTGATCTTGTTTCTGCACTACATCCTAAAAAGGCTTAGATTGGTTAAAAGGGGTTCTAGGTCATTCAGCTTCTACGGACACTCACTATTGAAAGTAATAGCGTTATCACGATGATTCGTAACAACATCTACTACCTTCCATGAGGCCTCCACTGATTGGGGTTCCACCATATGACGCTCATGCTAAGGATTGCTCCTGACATGCGACTATTGGTCTTACCACCTCCTATCTCAAGTTACTCACCAAAGTTCGGGTTAGAACTTTATCTCATCACAGAGGAACCATCGAGCACCAAAAAGAAAAAAAAGAAAACAAACAAACAAAGCACACAATAATATATACAAATAAAAACACACAGATAAACAAAAATAGGCTTAACACACTTAAAACTGGATCCCCAGTGAAGTCGCCATTTTTTCTGTAGCGGGGAAAATCTGATATCGAAGCCATGGGATTGACTCGAATCAATATTCCGTTTTGAAATCGCCACCGCGCTTTATTTTTTCAAAGGAAAAGGGAAAAGAACGTAAAACCCAAAGTTTTGTTTTTTAAAAACAAGAAAGAGAACTCAGGTTCGGGTGTTGATTATATGAGGGGAAGGTTTTAAGCACCCCTCATATCTGTGGTACTCCACAGGAACCTTTTTGAAAATCTGTGTTGTGTGTGTGCTAAAAAAACGGTTTGTTTTATTTTTAAAATAAGCCCGGCAAAGCGTTAAGCTTTGGGCCTACATACCTCCTCGGTGCAATGGAGAAGTCAGAGCTAATGTAGTTCCGCTTTTGGGAAAAAACGTTTTAAAAACGAATAAACACTTTGGTGTCGTTAGAGAGAAATACTCAGCCATTGATCTTGAGCATGAGAACAAACAAGTTCTTTGCATCGCAAATGAAAGAAGGGCTCCAACTCGGATAAAATCAACGAGTATGCCACTAGCTCTCTCACGCGGAAAAGATCTCGTTATTATCAATCAATTTCAAAATCGTGGGGTATAACCACTCGTTTCGACAGTTAACGGTGTCTAAACTTTTGAAGAAAAGCCACTAAGGGCGAAAGATATTTTTGAGAAAAGGTTTTTGAAAAGGTTTGCAAACATAAGAATATTTTGGAAAAAGGGAGAAGATTTTGAAAATTTAAGAATGGGAGGAGATGAAGAGGCTAACCTAATGCATAAAGTAAAAGCTAAGGAAAGAAACGGTCTAACCAAATAAGAAGCCAACACTTGACATTAAGAGCCAAGGTAGTTTTCCCATCCTTTGGATTTATCAATACCAACACATTAACACTTGGGGATCCACATGAACTTATTGTCTTAGCACCACTTTGCATTAAACACATTAAGGTTCTGACGAAAATCGGGCAGAGTAACGGCTGTTTTCGGGTAAAATCCTTATATCAATGCCTTGGAATTAACCATCAAGGGCTTTCAAGGAAATACCTGCACACATAAACATAAAACAGAACAATGCCAGACAGACAGAACAATCACAGGATAGCAATAGAATGAGTCCAGAGGTACTAGGTCCATAAGTCCGAATCTCCAAAGCGCTAGGGATAGTAACCGATAGTCCAAAGAGAGCCTTATGTGTTTTTTAGATTTTGGTTATTTATTAGTGTTTTAGCGAAAGAGTAAAGTATGGTCCAAGTGGACAAAAGAAAAATAACGGAAACATAAACATATGTCCAAGTGGACAAAGAGAAAATAGCGGAATTATAAACGTCCAAATGGACAAAGAGAAAATGGCGGAAAGTAAATATGATGAAATGATAAAGTAAAGCAATAAGGCGAGAAATATAAAGAGCGGTAATATAAAGAGCGGTATAGTAAAGGTGCGGAAATTAAAGTTAGTTGTTAAATGTTAAAGATAACCATCTTGAAACTTGTCAAGTATGTTATCAAAGTTAGTAGGAAGATCTATGGTGAGTGAATGATGTACTCGGATTTAAAGTCAATGGGGCTTATCAGAAGCTTGATAAAATCATAGCGACTACACGATAAAAACCTCCACAAGTCTTAAATCAACCGCATACAATTCTCTTCCATGTTTGATCTTTTTAATTCGGGACACGAAATATTGCGCTATGTTAAGCAGATCGCCAAGTGATTTATGTAGAAATCACCCTACAACGAGGCCGGTCAAAACTTTATGTGCTAATGCATGCGAGAAGAACGATATGTAGATCGCCTTCCGAAAGCAATACCGCACGAAAAGAAAATAGGTAACGATCTAGTCTTTACTAAGAATCCATAAGAATTCTCAAAGTATTAAGACTTTCATCGATCAAAAGAAAAAAAGGAGAAGAAGAAGATAAAATGCATAAAGATAATCAACTCACACTATCATTAATATCATTCATCTAATATTATGGATTTGGTTCTTTCAAACCTATCAACATCCTAGATCCAATGATATTAATGAAATGGAGGAAGAAGAATAAAATTCACAAAAGATAATCACAAGAATGAAAACAAATTGATCTAGTCTTCATCAAGAATCCATAGAATTCTCAAGATGTTAAGACTTTCATTGATCAAAGAAAACAAGATGAAAAAGATAAGAATAGAAACAAATTGATCTAGTCTTTATCAAGAATCCATAGAATTCTCAAGATATTAAGACTTTCATCGATCAAAAGAAAGATAAGATGAAAATAAGAATGAAAACACAAAAGATAATCAACTCACACTATCATTAATATCATTCATCTAATATTATGGATTAGGTCATTTCAAACCTATCAACATCCTAGATCCAATGATATTAATGAAGTGGAGGAAGTAGGAAACCAAAACAAGCATAAAAGAAGCAAAAAACCTCATTCTGCCAGCAGGAAATCGATTTCATGCAGAGGGAAATCGATTTCCATAAGGCAGTTTTCAAAAAAAACAAGTTACGTACAGCATGAAATCGATTTGAGCCTTAAGGAAATCGATTTGACCAGTGCAAATTTCAGCAAAAACAACATTTAAAGGCATAAAACTTGACTTAAGCAAACATACAAACACCTTATGATCACATATCAATTGGAGCACGAATTTTCCATCAAATCACCATCAAATAGCACCAATATAGCATCAAAGATGCATCACACACAAGCAACAAAGATCTACATCATGATATACAAAAAGGATGAAGAAAATTACCAAATCTTGAACAAAACTTAGATCTACTTCAAGAATCACCAACACAAATCTTGATCTCTCAACAATTGAAGAAAAAAGAGTGAAATAGATGGTGGTTTAGCTCAAAGTTTGTGAGGTTCAAGATGTGACTCACAAACTTTATGAAAGAACAAAGAGCTTTGGTGAATTTGGTAGGGATGAGGAGAGAAATTGCAAGGGGTTTTTTGGCTCTCAAAAGCTTGAGAAATGAGAGAGTAGTGGGCTCTATTTATAGGATGAGAGCAAGAGTAGTGGTAGTTTGGTCTTTTTGCATTTGGAAATTAGCTTGTGTTTAATTGGTGATTAAAGTGGCAATTAAATGGTAAAAAGTGGTAAAATGGGGTTTAAGTGGGTTTAATGAAGGGATTAATTTTGATGAGGTGGAAAATTGGTAAAATGATCAAAAATAATCAAAGAAAAAAGGTGCCAAAATGATGTCAAGCTTCCCTCCTTATATTTTTGAATTTTGCCTTAAGGAAATCGATTTCCCCAGGAGTGAAATCGATTTCACTCTGTTCCAGAAGAGAATTTGGCGCAAAATACACTAGGGAAATCGATTTACCCAGGAGGGAAATCGATTTCATGCTGTCCAGAATGTGATTTTGTTGAAGATTGCTGCAGGGAAATCGATTTACCCAGTAGGGAAATCGATTTCATCAGTCCAAAACATGAAAAATGCCTTGTTTATTGCATGTCTTGGCTTGGTACCTACAAAACAAGAGCCTACAAAGAAATAAAGCAATGTTTTTGGTATTTGGGTTAGTATAAAACAAATAAAAAGCTAGAAATGCTCGATGGTTCCCCTCAAAGGAAAAATGATACCTCAAGGTTGTGATCTTGATTGATGATTGAAATGCAAATGATGTATGATCTTAGGGTCAAAAATTGGGGTATGACAGATGTCACGTGGCAAATAGAGATGTGCATTCCACGTCGCTACATTATGTATTAATCCAGCCATTTCGCTTCCCCCCACCACCATTCACGACTCTGCAAGCTCATTCCCTTCCTCCCCTTTCTCTGCAAACCCAAACCCTTTCTCTCCCAAAATCATCTCTAAAGGATAGAAAAACACTTAGAAAGGGGGGGTTTGAATAAGTGTAGTCTTAAAAAATTGAACGATAAAAATAAATTGCACAGTTATTTTTATCCTGGTTCGTTGTTAACTAAACTACTCCAGTCCACCCCCACGGAGTGATTTACCTCACCTGAGGATTTAATCCACTAATCGCAACAGATTACAATGGTTTTCCACTTAGTCCGCGACTAAGTCTTCCAGAGTATCCTGATCACTCCAGGAACAAATGCTTAGACACAAGCTAAGACTTTCTTAGAGTATCCTGACCACCACGTGATCACTCTAATTACAACTGCTTAGACACAAGCTAAGACTTCCTAGAGTATCCTGATCAACACTTGATCACTCTAGTTACTTACAAATTAATGTAATCAATTCTAAGAGTATTACAAATGCTTCTGAAAAGCTATAATCACAACAGTGATATTTCTCTTAACGTTTAAGCTTAATCTCACTAATATATTACAACAGCAATGTAGTGAGCTTTGATGAAGATGAAGTTTCTGAGCTTTGATTTGAACAGCGTTTCAGCAAGTTTTTCAGAATAATTTCGTTCAGAATTGGTAACCTTGCTTCTCATCAGAACTTCATATTTATAGGCGTTTGAGAAGATGACCGTTGAACGCATTTAATGCTTTGCGTGTTCCGTACAGCTTTGCATTTAATGTTTCACGCTTTTGTCAACTACCTCGAGCCTTGTTCACGCTGTGTCTACTGACGTTGCCTTTAATAGCTTCCAACGTTCCTTTTGTCAGTCAGCGTAGCCTGCCACCTGTACTTTCTTCTGATCTGATGTTTGAATAAAATATTTGAATATCATCAGAGTCAAACAGCTTGGTGCATAGCATCTTCTTGTCTTCTGACCTTGAAGTGCTTCTGAGCGTGATACCATGAGAACTTCAGTGCTTCTGCTTCTGATCTCAAGTTCTTCTGATGCTTTCATAGACCCATGTTCTGATTCTGCCTTGACCATCTTCTGATGTCTTGCCAGACCATGTTCTGATGTTGCATGCTGAACCTTCTGAGACAAAGCTTCTGAGCGCTGATTTGTGCATACTCTTTATATATTTCCTGAAAGGGAAATTGCAATGTATTAGAGTACCACATTATCTCACACAAAATTCATATCCTTGTTATCATCAAAACTAAGAATATTGATCAGAACAAATCTTGTTCTAACAATCTCCCCCTTTTTGATGATGACAAAAACATATATAAATGATATGAATTTGCGATTAGAAAGAGCAGACGGCTAAAGACAAATTACACAGCTATAGCATAAGCATGTGAATATGTCTCCCCCTGAGATTAACAATCTCCCCCTGAGATGAATAATCTCCCCCTGAAATAAATACTCGAAGAACTTTAATAATAAAAGACTTCCCTGATTATTTCGGTAGAGACGATCACATAAGCTTCTGTCTTTTGAAAATTCATAGCTTCTGACTTCTGCTTCCATTGGACAGCTTCAGAACTTGAATTTCTTTAGATCCCTAGAACACTCACAGCTTCTGATTCCTGCTTCCATTTAGGACAGCTTCAGAACTTGAATTTCTTTGATCTTCAGAACATTCACAGCTTCTGATTCCTGCTTCCATTTAGGACAGCTTCAGAACTTGAATTTCTTCGATCTTCAGAACATTCACAGCTTCTGATTCATGCTTCCATTTAGGACAGCTTCAGAACTTGAGTTTTCTGGATCTTTAGAACTTTCACAGCTTCTGATTTCTGCTTCCCTCGGATAGCTTCAGAGCTTTGAATTTCTTCTTACATCACTTCATGCTAGATTGTATCAGAACATTGTTGAATGTACCAGAGCATCATCAGAGCATCTCTACATCCTGAAATGTTACAGAACAAAACTAAACGACAAAAGTCAGCATGAATGAGTTAGAACATAAAATGTGTATCAGAACACAAAATATGTATCAGAGCCATATAAGCCATATAGAATATATCAGATCCAATAGACAATGTATCAGAGCAAATAGACAATGATTTGGATCATATTCTATTATCAGAATTTTTGATCATTCTTCATTCTTGCTTCTGATTCTGAAACTTCCTAGCACTCAGCTTGCTTCAAGAATCCAAGAGCTGTTTCTGATCATCCTTCCTTCTTGCTTCTGATTCTGAAGCTTCATAGCACTCAGCTTGCTTCAAGAATCCAAGAGCTTGATTCATTTTGTTGCTTCCTTATATTGATCTTGAATCTTCGATTCCTGCAACAACACAACTTAAAAACATAGAACTTTGTAAGTTCTGTTAGTAAAGCAACTGATTAAATCAAATCATTTATCACATATTTCTCCCCCTTTTTGCCACATCATCAAAAACATAAAAGATTCAGATAAAAACAAAAAGAGACACACGAAGGAAAAAGATGATTTCATTGAAGTTCAAACAACAGGTACAGAAGTACACGAAGAGAAGGAAGACAAGATGCACAAAAACAGATGCAGCAAAAAGCAAAAGACAACATAGACTCAATCTAAGACGGCCCTAGCCTTGACAGGATCTTGGCCAGCATCTCTTGAACTCCATTGTTGTACTCATTCTGCTTCTCTATGAAAGCTCTAAACTCATCCTGGTTCTTCTGAATATCTTCCAGAGTTCTTGCAAGACGAGAAGATTCATCAGAAGAAGCTTCACTGCTTCTAACCACAGGAATAGCATTGTGATCTGTAGCTTCCATAGATAGATCATTTGCAGGGATTTCCTCAACAGGAACTGATTCAGCAACATGATCTTCTACATCTGCTTCTTGCATAGAAGCATCTCCATATTCTGCAGCAGGAATTTCCGAATCTCCATTCTCAAGTGCCTGAAGAATGGCAGCAAGATTCCTGGGAGCAGAAGGACCTTCAACTTCTGGTGGGTCAACAACTTCTGGAATGACCAAGCTTGGGTCTTTCTCAGAAGGGTTTTCCCTCAGAAAGTCAAAGAGGGTCTTGAAATCCCCAAGTAGAACAGGATATTGAGGTATCCAGACCACAATTTCCCTGCAAGGGTTAGCTTCCATTGCAGCAGCAAGCCTTGCTTGTTCCAATTCATCCAAAAAGGGCTTCTCCTCAGCAGCAACACAATTTCTGAGAGGATGGTAGTATATACCATTATCACCCTCCAGAAGATAACCAGGGTAACCAGGAGCAGCAGCCACTAGTCTTTTCTGTACTCCCATTGCTTCTACTTGAAAATCCTTGCGAAATCTTCTCCAGAGATTTCTTGTAGAAACATCATCCAGACCATTTAGAAATGCATCCTTCAGAAGGTCTAGACTGCTAATCACCTCATGTCTGAAAAGTTCCAGGTGAATATAGGGTTCAGGTTCAGGCGGATTGAAGGTGAATTTGTAGTCAGGGTAGAGAAGACAGTAGGGTTTGGATTTTCTGGTAGGTAAGGGATGGGATATAGAAGGTGGAGGTGCAGTGGATGAGGAGGAAGGAATATCTGAGAGAATGATTGATGAGGATGGAATATTAGAAAGGATAGGTTGAGAAGAGGATGGAGTATTTGTAAAGGGAATTGGTGAGAAAGATTTATCAGAAGGAGTTGGAGGAAGAATACTTAGAGGTGTGGGGTTTAGAATGGGAGAGGAGGAAGATGATGGAGAAGGATTTGGTAAAGTGAAGTTTACTTTTGGTTCAGATGGAGGTGATTGGAAAGATGGTTTAGGGACAGAAGGAGGTGGAGTAAAAACCTGCCTGGAGGTTTGTACAGAAGAAGAAGATCTGGTTCTGCGAAAGGAATCTCTGATCCTTTTATCTCTTCGTTCTTCAGAGTCCACCTTGTCAGGATCATAGGTGACTCTCAACTTCTTGGCTTTCTTAGCCTCATCTTCTTGGGCTTTTCTTTTTAGCCTAGCCTTTAGTTCCTTCTGATCCTTCTTCAGAAGATCAGCCTTGGATGGAAGTACTCTGCCACGGATCCAAGCAGGATCAATATCTGATTGCTTCCTAACACAATCTTCTAGGTAAAGCTTGACAACCTGATGCAGTTCTTTTTGAAACAAGGAGGCAAAACCTTCAACAGCAACTCTTCTTGACAGAATGTCAGGAAAGCTTGTGCACACAGAGGGTACGTTTTGAATGAGTTCCAGTCTGAACAAATCCACACCATTGAAAATGGGACCTTGAACTACTCCAAGAAAGTGGGACGCATTGAGTTTTCTGATGGAGTCCAGCACTTTGCTTTCAATCAGAATGTCTGAAATCATTCTTCCAAAAGGAATAGTCGTTCTTGAAATATGAGGGTACTTCGCCCTTTCGTCTTCTCTTGACTCAAAGATAGAAGTCTTCAGATTCTCAAACAAAATATGGGAGATGTTGATCTCAGTCTTTTTGCCAATGCAGAAAAGAGTATACTTGTGATCTGGACTGATGTAGGAGGAGGAGAGCATCCTCTTTCTATGGTGAAGGGAACCCAGAATAATCTCAGCCCATACTTTATAAAACGGCCTTAAAGTGCCTGTGTTATTAGAGTCAATTCCAAAAGTCTGAGAGATTTGTTGCTCAACTTTAGACCAATCAACTGATGCATGTCGAAAACCAGTCCAACCTTCTTCATCATTCAGATTGTACAGCTTCCTGATGAGTTTTTCAGTGATAACCACTTCATGCCCTAGCACGAATGAAATGATGGCGGTTGGGGTAACCGTTGCATGTACCCAGAAATCCTTCACAAGTTCAGGATAAATTGGACCAACCAATCTATCAAGATACTTAGACCATCCTTGCTCAAAGATTCTTGCATCACACTTAAAGCCATTTGCTTTTAGGTTGTTGATGTCCACAGCAGATTCACATAGAACTTCCAGTTCTTTCGTGGGTATTAAGCATGTTTTCAATGGAACATACTCATATTTGCTTAGAAGGATCTGTGTAGAGGTGAGCTTTTCTTTTGAGTTCGATGAACAAGAAGATGAGTTCATGATGATTGTGCTTTGAGATCAAATCAAAGACTAGGGTTTAAAAAAAATGCAACGAAGGGGATGCACAAGAGAGAGAGAAAGAGAGAAAAAGAGGGAATGAAGACGAAGCGGGTTATTTTAAAAGATTTGAAAATAAAGAAATCAATATGCATTTAATGAGAAATGACATTAGGAGAGAGAACATGGTAAATGAAATGATTTAACACAGTTACCTAGGTCGGCGTCTTTTCAACTGCACGCTTTGTACTAACCGCAGAGACACGTGTTTACCATCAGATAATAGATGACAGCTGTAAGATTTTCAATAGACTTTACGCCTTCTGATTCTGATCACTGCTTCTGATTGTCATTCTTAAGAAATGATCTGGTTCTGATAGGATCATCTTTCTTTCCAAGGATCACATCTTCTGAATGAGCTGAAGCAAGTCTAGGTGATCTTCTGATTGTTGGTTCTTCAGAAATCCTAAGATTCTCTAAAGATGCAGCAACTTGATCTTCTGATCCATTGCTTCTAAGACTGCCAGCTTTTGCAGCTTTGCTTCTTGGTTCTTCAACTTCTGATATATCAATATCAAAATCTGCAAAATTCTCAAACTGCTTTGGTTTTTCAAGACCAACTTATCATCAAACCTGATATTGATTGATTCTTCTACAATCAATGTTTCAGTATTGTATACTCTGTAGCCTTTAGAGCGTTCAGAATATCCAAGAAGGAAACACTTTTGTGCTTTAGAATCAAATTTACCAAGATGATCTTTAGTATTCAGAATAAAACATAAACATCCAAAAGGATGGAAATATGAAATGTTGGGCTTTCTGTTCTTCCACAATTCATAAGGAGTCTTATTTAGAATAGGTCTGATAGAGATTCTGTTCTGAATATAGCATGCAGTGTTTATTGCTTCTGCCCAGAAATGCTTAGCCATATTGGTTTCATTGATCATGGTTCTGGCCATTTCTTGTAGAGTCCTATTCTTTCGCTCTACAACTCCATTTTGCTGTGGAGTTCTAGGACAAGAGAAATCATGGGCAATACCATTTTCTTTGAAGAACTCCTCAAAGAGTCTGTTCTCAAATTCACCACCATGATCACTTCTGACCTTTATGATTTTACACTCTTTCTCATATTGGATCTGAGTGCAGAATTCAAAGAACACTGAATGAGACTCATCCTTGTGTTTCAAGAACTTTACCCATGTCCAGCGGCTATAATCATCAATGATGACTAATCCATATTTCTTCCCTCTGACAGATGCTGTTTTGACTGGGCCAAACAGATCAATGTGCAAGAGTTCTAACGGCCTTGAGGTAGAAACAACATTCTTAGATTTGAATGCAGGTCTGGAGAACTTGCCCTTCTGACATGCTTCACAAAGAGCATCTGATTTGTATTTCAGATTTGGGAGTCCTCTGACTAGATTTAGTTTGTTAATCTGAGAAATCTTTCTCAAACTAGCATGACCTAATCTTCTGTGCCAGACCCATTGCTCTTCAAAAACAGACATAAGACAAGTCACCTTCTGCTTCTCAAGATCAGAAAGATCAATCTTATAAATGTTGTTCTTCCTCTTGCCTGTAAATAGGATTGAGCCATCCTTCTGACTTACAGCCTTGCAAGACTTTTGATTGAAGATTATATCATAACCATTGTCACTTAATTGACTTATGGACAATAAGTTATGCGTTAATCCTTCTACAAGAAGTACATTAGTTATGGAAGGAGAGTTACCAAGACTTATGGTTCCAGAGCCAATGATTTTGCCCTTCTGATCTCCTCCAAACTTGACTTCTCCACCTGGTTTAAGCACCAGGTCTTGGAATGTAGACCTTCTTCCCGTCATGTGTCGCGAGCACCCAGAGTCCAGGTACCATGACATTTTGCTTTTTGTCCTCTTTTCCGCCAAGGATATCTGCAATAGGAATAATCTTTTCCTTAGGTACCCACAATTTCTTGGGTCCTTTCTTGTTAGTTCTCCTCAAGTTCTGATTGAACTTGGGTTTAGCAAAATATTTAACAGGAGGAACAGTATGATACTTCTTATTCTGAGTTCCATGATATTTCTTAGGTTGTGTCACATGCTTCTTGGTGTGTGTTATGTGAAAACTTTGTGCATGTGATGTGTGCTTAATATCATGGGAGTGGCCAAATTTAAATTGGTTATACAGAGGCTTGTATGATATTTTCATATCATCCACAAATTTAAGCTTGTATGGGATTTCACCCTCATAACCAATGCCAATTCTCTTGTTTCTAGACACAACATATATCATAGAAGCTAGCTGACTTCTGCCAATACTTCTAGATAAGAACTTCCTGAAACTTAAATCATACTCTTTCAGAATATGATTCAGACTGGGAGTGGATTTTTCTGAATCAGAAGGAGATCCAACATTATTGGATAATTTTAAAACTTTTTCTTTTAATTCAGAATTTTCCAACTCAAGCTTCTTAGTTTCAAATTCAAATTGCTTTTTCAGCTTTTTGTATTTGATACTAAGATGAGCTTTTAATTCAAGAAGCTCTGTTAGACTGGAAACTAACTCTTCTCTAGATAGTTCAGAAAATACCTCTTCAGAATCTGATTCTGATGTAGATTCTGATCCATCATCTTCTGTCGCCATCAGCGCAAAGTTTGCCTGCTCTCCTTTAGAGTCTGATCCTGATTCTGATTCAGAATCATCCCATGTTGCCATAAGAACTTTATTCTTATGAAACTTCTTCTTGGGATTCTCCTTCTGAAGTTTCAGACACTCATTCTTGTAATGTCCAGGCTCATTGCACTCATAGCAGACAGCCTTCTTCTTGTCAGATCTTCTGTCACCAAAAGATTCTCCACGTTCAAACCTCTTTGAACTTCTGAAGCCTCTGAACTTCCTTTGCTTGCTCTTCCAGAGTTGGTTCACTCTTCTGGAGATCATGGACAGTTCATCTTCTTCTTCAGATTCTGATTCTTCAGGATCTTCTTCTCTAGCCTGAAAAGCGTTAGTGCATTTTTTAACATTAGATTTTAATGCAATAGACTTACCTTTCTTCTGAGGCTCGTTAGCGTCAAGTTCAATCTCATGACTCCTCAGGGCACTGATAAGCTCTTCCAAAGAAACTTCATTCAGATTCTTCGCAATCTTGAATGCAGTCACCATTGGGCCCCATCTTCTGGGTAAGCTTCTGATAATCTTCTTTACATGATCAGCCTTGGTGTAGCCTTTATCCAGAACTCTCAATCCAGCAGTCAGAGTTTGAAATCTTGAAAACATCTTCTCAATGTCTTCATCATCCTCCATCTTGAAGGCTTCATACTTCTGGATTAGAGCAAGAGCTTTAGTCTCCTTGACTTGAGCATTTCCTTCATGAGTCATCTTCAAGGACTCATATATGTCATGGGTCGTTTCCCTGTTAGATATCTTCTCATACTCAGCATGAGAGATAGCATTCAGCAAAACAGTCCTGCACTTGTGATGATTCTTGAAATCTTTCTTTTGATCATCATTCATTTCACTTCTCGTGAGCCTTACACCAGTAGCTTTAACAGGATGTTTGTAACCATCCAGTAGAAGATCCCATAGATCAGCATCTAGACCAAGAAAGTAACTTTCCAGTTTATCTTTCCAGTATTCAAAGTTTTCACCATCAAATACTGGTGGTCTAGTATAACCATTGTTGCCATTGTATTGCTCAGCAGAGCCAGATGTAGATGGAGTTAGATTTGCTTGAGATTCACCAGCCATCTTTTACTGAAGCGTTTTTCTCTTCTTGAATCTTTTCTAAACACGGTTAAGTGCTTGCACCTTAGAACCGGCGCTCTGATACCAATTAAAGGATAGAAAAACACTTAGAAAGGGGGGGTTTGAATAAGTGTAGTCTTAAAAACTTGAACGATAAAAATAAATTGCACAGTTATTTTTATCCTGGTTCGTTGTTAACTAAACTACTCCAGTCCACCCCCACGGAGTTATTTACCTCACCTGAGGATTTAATCCACTAATCGCAACAGATTACAATGGTTTTCCACTTAGTCCGCGACTAAGTCTTCCAGAGTATCCTGATCACAACCTGATCACTCCAGGAACAAATGCTTAGACACAAGCTAAGACTTTCTTAGAGTATCCTGACCACCACGTGATCACTCTAATTACAACTGCTTAGACACAAGCTAAGACTTCCTAGAGTATCCTGATCAACACTTGATCACTCTAGTTACTTACAAATTAATGTAATCAATTCTAAGAGTATTACAAATGCTTCTGAAAAGCTATAATCACAACAGTGATATTTCTCTTAACGTTTAAGCTTAATCTCACTAATATATTACAACAGCAATGTAGTGAGCTTTGATGAAGATGAAGTTTCTGAGCTTTGATTTGAACAGCGTTTCAGCAAGTTTTTCAGAATAATTTCGTTCAGAATTGGTAACCTTGCTTCTCATCAGAACTTCATATTTATAGGCGTTTGAGAAGATGACCGTTGAACGCATTTAATGCTTTGCGTGTTCCGTACAGCTTTGCATTTAATGTTTCACGCTTTTGTCAACTACCTCGAGCCTTGTTCACGCTGTGTCTACTGACGTTGCCTTTAATAGCTTCCAACGTTCCTTTTGTCAGTCAGCGTAGCCTGCCACCTGTACTTTCTTCTGATCTGATGTTTGAATAAAATATTTGAATATCATCAGAGTCAAACAGCTTGGTGCATAGCATCTTCTTGTCTTCTGACCTTGAAGTGCTTCTGAGCGTGATACCATGAGAACTTCAGTGCTTCTGCTTCTGATCTCAAGTTCTTCTGATGCTTTCATAGACCCATGTTCTGATTCTGCCTTGACCATCTTCTGATGTCTTGCCAGACCATGTTCTGATGTTGCATGCTGAACCTTCTGAGACAAAGCTTCTGAGCTCTGATTTGTGCATACTCTTTATATATTTCCTGAAAGGGAAATTGCAATGTATTAGAGTACCACATTATCTCACACAAAATTCATATCCTTGTTATCATCAAAACTAAGAATATTGATCAGAACAAATCTTGTTCTAACAATCTCCTCCTAAAATCCAACCCTTCTCTCCCAAATTACTTCAATCCCAATTCAATCCCAAAGGTAGTTATGATTATTTTGATATTTTGTTTATTTTCTTATAATTTTGTTATATATTTTGTTGTTAATTTTTGATTTTTTTTTTTGTATAGGTTTAGTAGATTGAAGAAGGTGGAGTAGATTGAAGAAGGAGGAGTAGATTGAAGAAGAGGTAAGTAAATAAAATTGATTTTTAATGTGATTTATAATGATTTTTGGTATAGATTTATAGTATAAAATAAAATTTATTTGTATAGGTTTTTGTTTTTAATAGAATTTTGTTTATATTTTGTTTTCTGTTTTCAATAGGTTTTTGTTTATTTTGTATAGATTAATAGATTTATTATAGTAAATAAAATTTTTAAACAGAATATATTAAAACTAAAAACGAAATATTAAAACTATAGATTTATTATAGATTTAAAAAGAATATAGGTTTTTAAATAGAATATAGATTTATTATAGATTTAAACAGAATATAGGTTTTTAAATAGATTTATAATATTTTTAAACAGAATATAGATTTAAATAGATTTATTATATATTAAAATTATTATATATTAAAACTATAGGTTTTTATTATAGATATAAATAGAATATAGTAAATAAAATAAAAACGAAAATTAAATATATTTTTTATTAATATTTTTAAAACTATTAGAAAAAAATTGATATATTAAAACTATTATTAAAATTATTATATATTATTATTATTAAAACGAATTTTTTGTTTAATATTTTACAATATATAAAATAGATTATTATAAATATTAATATAATTTTAAAAAGAATATAATAGTTATATATATTATAAAATTTTCATTTTTAAGAATATAATATAGATATATATTATAAAGTTCTCACTCTAAAAAATAGATTATTATAACTTAAACAAATTTTATATATTCAAAACTAATATAATAGTTATATATTATAAAGTTTTCATTTTTAATTTTTATTATATATATTATTTATTATAATGAGTAATATTATACTATATTTAAAAACATATTTTATATAAATATATTTTTTTAAAACAAATTGTAGATGATGCTGTAGGTGCTTGTATATATGTTATAAAACCATAATATGTATGTGTTTGTATATTTCCAAATATAATAGTAATATTTCTTATTTCTTATTTTTTATTTTTATTACTATATATGTAACAAAAACATAATAGTAGTATTTTTATTAAAGAATATTTTCAATATGTGTAGCTTAAAATGTGTAGTTAATAAAATAGTAACTTTATGGTTAACATAGGTTCAATATAACATGTGTAGTTAAAAATATTAGTAGTATTGTTATTAAATAATATTTTTAAGAATAGTAAATATTAACTAGTATACGTCTAAGAATAATATTAAGTTGATTAGTATTCTAACTCAAAATGACAATGATTATATAAATGTGTTAATGAATATCTAATAAATATCTAATTATGTGTTAATGAATATCTATTAAATATCTAATTATGTGTTAATGAATAATCTATTTAGTGTTAATGAATATATATTGATCTTAATGAATTTATTATCTTTGTTGGTGAATAATAAAATAGGTAACATGCCACCTAAGAGTAAAGATAGTGGTAGGAAGTCCCAACGTCCGAGGATAGTAGTATGTGACGCGCCTCACACAGCCGCGTGTCCCCGCCCTCAGAGTCATGTTGATCCTATGTCTCTAGCCAGTACTCAGGCTTTTACCCCATTACTCTCCTCCCACACATTCCCGCCTGGGGTACCTGCATCTTTCCAGTACTCAGCGGTACCTCCATCCTTCCAGCATCCTGGTGTGCCATCGTCCTTCCAGCAGGCAGGAGGACCTAGCTTTCCATTCACACATACTGGTGTGCCCCCGCCCAGCTTTCCATTCTCCCATACTGGCATGCCTTCATCCTTCCAGCAGACTGGAGGATCTGGTTTTTCATATCCCATCCAGATGACTTCATCCTTCCAGCAGACGGGAGGGTCCAGCAGTACACGTCTGACACAGGCTGGACGATCTCCTAGTCCACGCCCCACACAGGCTGGACAATCTCCCCGTCCACGTCCCACACAGGCTGGACGATCTCCTAGTCCACGCCCTACACAGGTTGGAGGCTCACGCACCCCACATCCCACACATGTACCAGCACGTGAGGTTGATGAGGTAGTTGATGAGATAGATGGAGCTGATCTTCGTGGGAGGGATGATCCCGATGAGATTCATGTCATTGACGGCAGATTTTGGATTCAGCCCGAAGGAAGCAAGTAAGTTTCCTATTTAAAAACTTTTATAGTATGTATACATTTTCATTTTTTTTATAAATTTATATCTAACATTTTCATTTTTTGTTTCAGTTTTACGCCGAGTCGGACTGCTGCTAGGGTTGTTAACTATATAATTCAGCAGATGTATAAATCAGCTTTTAAGAGCTATGGGGACGTCAAAAATAAAGATGAATGGTTTAGAATGTTTAAGGTATTGTTATTTATATAGGTTATGCATTTAATTTATTGTTTTAGTTATAGTTATTTAAATAAAATTCTCATTATAATTACTTAACATTTTATTTTAATGTCATACAACATTATTGCAGGAGAAATGTGTGTGGGATCCTTTGAGTGAAAAAAGTGTTCAGAAAGTTTTCAATACCAGATGCTCTAAAAGAATGTCTGATATGCTGCGGCGAGTAAGGGAGAATTATGAGCTTCATGGCATCCGTCCTAACTAGATAGGCGAGGAGGTTTTTCATGAGCTTGTTACATATTGGAGGAGTCCAGAATTCCGGGCTAAATCAGAAACTTTTAAGAAGATGAGGGCATCTGAAAAGGGCGGTTGTGTCAACACAGTTGGAAGTATTAGCACCGCCGAGCATGCCCGACGATTGGTAAAAATTTTAAAATTTTTAAGTTACATCTTTATTCATAATATATTTTACTAATTATTTTTAATTATATTATTTAGGCTAAGGAGTTGGGGAGAAAACCATTGATGCCTGAGCTGATTTCGAGGACCCGGACAAGGAGATCGGGAGGTTTTGTCGACGAGCGCACGAAGTTGTATCTTGTAAGTGAAATTTACGTTGTTTATTTTTTTTAAATTAATACAAAATTTGTGACGTGAATTTCATGTGGCAATTGATAAATTGCCACGTTAAAATCATGTGGCAAATCATAAGCTGTGGCGTGAAAATCACGTGGCAACTTTTTAATATATTTTAATTTATAGTATATACATATTTAATTAGTATAATTAAATATGCATTTAAATATTTAACTTAAATTTTTTTATTGAATATGTGTGCAGGAAGATTATGATAGCCGACTTGCCATTTTTCTGGAAAATAATCCTCAATACATGCCAGCAGAGGGGGAGCCGCTTAACGCGGATGTTGATCACTATATTTGGTGTAAGGTTATTAAAGAAAAAGGACCTAATGGTTGCTCTTTTGGTGCTGGAAATTTGGCGGCCAGCTATAGACGTGGTGACCGCAATCTGTTTCAAAGAGTTCAGGATGGAGAGGGTGGATCGCGTCAACCAAATCTGACACAGGAACAAACTGAATTAGTAAGGCAATTGGCGAGACGCGAAAGTGAGGCCCAGATCGAGATGATGCGGAAGAAGCAGTCTGATATGGAGGAGCAGCATGCGCGGCAGATGGAGGACATTATGAAGAAGCAAGCTGAGATGGAGGAGCAGATGAGACGGTTTATGCAAGGAGGTGGAAATTACAGTAATGCTCCTCCTCAAGAGCCGGAGGATGACGGGGTGGCTGATGATTTTAATCCGGATAATTATTTTCCGGATGATGCCTCTTAAAAACATTTTGTATTTTATTTGTTTTAAATTTATTTTTATGTAAAATATTCTACATTTTAATTCATTAAAATATTAGTTTTAAATTTTTAGTTTTATTTAATTGAATTTATTATATAATGTTTATTATATGAATTTATTTTATACAAATTTATTATATAAATTAGTTTTTATAGATTTTATTATATAAATTTTATTTTATAGATTTTATTAAATAAATTTTATTATATAAATTTTATTATATATAAATTTTATTATATATATTTTATTATATATATTTTATTATATATTAATTAATTATATAAAATATATAAAACAAAACAAATCTAGCGTGAATAAATTTTTTTTAAAAAAAAAGTATTTAATGTAGCGATGTGGGAAACACGTCGCTACATTGGTCAACAAACACACTTTCCCACATCTGCCACACCTGCTGTGTGTGCAGGGAGCTGTTTTCTATGTAATCCTGTTGCGACGTGGGAGTCACGTCGCTACTTTCTGACGTGGTCTCCACGTCGCTACAATGTTGCCACGCGTGCTCCTCCGACATATATGCTCATGTCGCTACTTTTTGGTTGCCACATGATTTTGCACGTTGCGACGTGTATTCCACGTCGCTGCAGAGAACATTTTTTGTAGTGATATATATATATATATATATATATATATATATATATATATATATATATATATATATATATATATATATATATATATAGGTTATACTAATATAATTTGCAATTTTCATGTGCAATAGTGATATAGTAGATTATATTATAATTGTGATGAGTTGTATGCCTACCACAATGAAAACGAACCGTAAATTGTTAAACTGTTGGAAAATTTGATGGGAGAGAATCTTTGTAGGTACAATCCATACATAAGAACTATATATTCTATTTTTTTTATTGGATGGAACTATATATTCAATATAACTCCAAAAGAGTAAATAATAACAAAAATAATTGTATAAAATAGAAACAAAATATAATGCATAAGTACTCAAAGATAAATATAAGAAAAAATTTGAAACACCAATTTAGCTTCCTGTAAGACGTTGTAGATCACATACAGTTTTATTGTTGCTTGTCCACGGATTATATGATATACTAAGCTGATATTTAAAACAACAAAAAATTAGGAATGGTGAGCACAACACCAATTTCAGTATAAGAAACAACCTGATAATTGAAAATGGAACTAAACTTATTTGCTATAAGACAGTGATTCCACAAGCCATAATAACAAAACAGCCAAATATTTTCATATATATATATGTTTAATCATTTCTAGAAAATCGCTGCAACAACATTTCTAGAAAATCAACAAACAAATCCAAGGTGTTATAGCCCGGAAATCTCATCTTATAAGAAATACCTATGAATGACAGCAATAGTATTTTCCAAATGTTGCAGTATTTTCCCGCCAACATGCATTGAGTTTATGAATTCTTTTAATTAGTTTAGGGGCATTGCGGATTACGTTGTTGGTCTCATGATTTTTATTCTTCCATCTGAATCGAATCGAACTTCAGTAACCTTTTTGGCATTTCCTGCTAGGAAAAAAGTTGTTCAAGAGACATATCCTTAAAATATTTACGTCATAAACATTTCCTTAAAATATTGAAACGCAATGATGTTGTTCAAGAGAATATTTTAGAATGCTGATGATAGATAAATGTTAGGAAACCCTAGATCTAAGACAACATAGAAAGACAATAAAACAAAACAACTTTTCTTCTTGATTCATTAATGGAGGCTGCATACAATATATATTAGGGTTTTCTACTTCTAAAAGGGCCATGGGCCAAACAGTACCATAACTTAAATAATAATGTAATAAAAGACTACTAGTTGCACCTCCCTAATTTAATATAAAGTCTTTTAGTAAACTAGATGGCTTCTTAATTCTGATGGGTCTTGTTGTCTTCATATCATTACTCTGCGGCCCATAAAGAACCTTGTCCACAAGGTTCAAAGGTGATGGGCTTTTCGATGTACCCATTTGTTGTGGATTGGGGCATGAAAAGGGGGGCCCAGTAGCGTTTGAACAAGACTTAGGGCTGAGAATCTTGAATGGCCTCGGATGCTGTAAAGGTGGGGTAGACGAAATCCCTTGAGCAGTGTGAGGATAAGGCGTAATCGCAAGGGACGGCTGAGATTTCTTCTGTGGAGATAAGTTTGACCCTTGGGCAGTGTGTGAGTCTTGGGGACCGTGCGAGAGTGGTTTACAGCTGTTGGGAAGTACAACACGTGAATGGGCAGCATTGTTCTGGAGAGTACCGTTGGATACCCCAGGGTTATATTGGTCAAAACCCTTTGAAGCACTCACTAAAACAGAAGGCGTGTGGGGTTCTACTTCATTTGCACTTTCATTTGCACTTTCATTTATCTCAACTCTTCTGTTCTCTGTGCTTTGTTCATTTGTACTTTCATTTTTCTCAACTCTTTTGTTCTCTGCGTTTTGTTTCTCAAAATCTGCCTCCAAGCTTTGTGTCCTCTTTCCGTTACACTTTTGGTCCACCCTTGTTCTTGTAGCGGTCGATGGCGTAGCCGAAGGTAATTTCTGTAAACTTTGTTCTGTTGTGGCTTTGTTTTCTTGTTGTGCCATCCTAACTTGAAATGTGTTTGTGTTTTGAAGGTTCGTCACCGACGGTAAACCTACCAGATCCGCTCTTGGAAGTAGATGAAAATCTTGCGCTGGGTCCTCACCGTGATACTTTCGCAGCAACGACACATGGACAACGGGGTGAATGCGCGACGTCGATGGTAGATCGAGAAGGTAATCCACTGAACCGACTCGTTTGATGATTTTATATGGGCCAAAATATCTCTTTGCTAATTTTTGGGACTGACGTTGAACCACTGTTGTTTGTCGATAGGGTTTGAGCTTTAACAGGACCAGATCTCCTTCATTAAAGGTAAAAGGTCGTCTTTTGGTATTAGCTTGCTTTTCCATGATGATTCTGCTGCGTTTGAGGTGCACTTTCAGTTCTGTTAACACTTTTTGTTGTTCTTGCAAGGTGATGTCTACGGATCCCTCAGATGTTGAACCCGTCACGTAGTCCAGGAGCTTTGGAGGGTCTCGTCCGTACAACGCTTTAAAGGGTGACATGTGAATGGCGGAGTGTTCAGACGTATTGTACCAATATTCGGCTAAATGCAAGAACTGGTGCCACTTTCTGGGTTGATCTCCAGCAAAACACCACAGGTATGTTTCTAAGGATCGATTCACTACTTCTGTTTGTCCGTCTGTCTCTGGGTGATAAGACGTGCTGTATTTCAGGTGTGTGCCTTGGAGTTTGAAGAAGTGTTTCCAGAATTTGCTCAGAAATAATGGATCTCGGTCAGAAACAATGGATCTTGGGATTCCATGGAGGCGAAATATCTCCACTGTGAACCGCGCTGCCAGGTCGCGAGCTGTGAAGTGTGTAGGGAGAGGAAGAAAATGAACAAACTTACTTAGGCGATCGCAAAGAACCCACACAACAGTATGACCGCTAGAGTTTGGTAAGTTCGTTATAAAATCCATTGTAATGTCTTCCCATACTTTGTCTGGAAGTGGTAGAGGTTGTAGCAAACCTTTTTTTTCTGTGTTTCGTACTTATTCTGTTGACAGTTAGCACAATGTTTAACCATGTTTTTCACTGCGAGGTATACCCCGGGCCAGCAGAAAGAAGCACGCAACCGAGCTAGTGTGGCCTTAACTCCGGAGTGACCCCCTTCTGGTGTTTGATGGAATTCCTTCAAGATCTGTTGACGAAGATTCTGCAAATCTGGTATGTAAACTATATTCCTGAAGTAAATTAATCCCTGTGATATTGAATAATCTTCACTATTCTGAGAAGCCATCTCCATTAATTGTTGACCAATCCCATCTGTTGTATAAAATGCCTTCAGGGTACGGAACAAATCTGGTACAGGTGATGATAGAGCTAACAAGATTGCTTCATCTTTTTCAAATTTTCGACTCAAAGCATCTGCAACCAAATTTGATTTCCCAGGTTTGTAAGAAATTTCAAAATCAAACCCTTGTAACTTAGCTGTCCAGCGTTGTTGTTCAGGTGTCTGAATGCGTTGTAGGAGTAAATCCCGTAAACTCTTTTGATCTGTATATATATGAAACTTCTGACCGATTAAGTATTGTCGCCATTTTTTTACAGCTTCTGTGATGGCAAACATTTCGCGAACATAGACTGATGCTGCTTGCATTCGAGGACAAAGCTTCTTACTGAAGAAGGCAATGGGATGACCAGCTTGCGACAACACGGCACCTATGGCGATTCCTGAAGCGTCTGTATCAATGTTGAATGTCTTTGTAAAATCTGGCAGCGCTAGCACTGACATGTTTGTCATTTTGTTTTTGAGCATTGTAAAAGCGCTGTCAGCCTCTGTACTCCATGAAAATTTAGTGGAACGAAGTAAATCGGTGAGGGGAGCGGCGAGAGAGGCGTAATTTTGAACAAACTTACGATAAAAACCGGTGAGGCCTAAAAATCCGCGGAGAGTCGAGAGAGAACGTGGCTGTGGCCATTCCAAAATTGCTTTTACCTTTTCTGGATCGGGTGCAACACCACTCGCTGAAATTATGTGCCCTAAATAATCAATCTTAGGAGCTGCAAAAACACACTTAGATAACTTAACAAAGAAAGAGTGTTGCTTTAAAAGTTCAAATACCACCTGCAAATGTTTAATGTGGTCACTAAAATTGGAACTGTAAATCAAAATGTCATCAAAAAAAACTAGAACAAAGCGTCTGAGAAAAGGTCTTAGTAAATCATTCATTGCCGACTGAAACGTCGAAGGACCATTAGTTAAACCAAAAGGCATAACTAGGAATTCATAGTGTCCGTCAAAAGTGCGAAAAGCTGTTTTATATGTGTCTTTCGATGCAACCCTGATCTGATGGTAACCTGAACACAGATCTATCTTGGAGAAAATTGTAGCTGAGCCTAGATCATCTAATAATTCATCAATAGTTGGGATAGGGAATTTGTCTTTGATAGTTACTGCATTGAGTGCGCGATAGTCCACACAAAACCTCCATGTACCATCTTTCTTTTTGACAAGTAGGACGGGTGAGGAAAAGGGACTTGTGCTAGGAATAATTGTTCCATCCTTAAGCATCTGTTGAATTAGGTTGGCCATGGCATCTTTTTTTGAGTGAGGGTAACGGTAAGGCTTAACATTGATTGGGGACGTGTTTGGATAGAGGTTAATATGGTGGTCTTGTGGTCTAGGTGGGGGTAGGCCGGTAGGTTGTTGGAAGATGGATTGAAAATTGGTTAAGAGTTTGGTAATTTGTTTTGGTAAGCTGACAGAAGATTTGTCAAGAGGCAGTGAGGAAACTGTTGTGTTAAGTGATTTGTCCGTTGGTTCTAAAAGGAGTAAATGAAAAGAGGCAATAGAATCTGTATGTATCAGTTGGCGCAATTGGTGAAAAGTTGTGTGTATGGGCTTAGAGGTAGGATCGCCGGTTAAAGTGATGGGTCTGTTTTGATGCTGGAAAGTGAGGGAAGGGATAGAAAAATCTGCTTGAATAGGTCCAAGAGTCCTTAGCCAAGCCATGCCCAACACAATATCTGTCCCTTCTATTGGTAGCAAGTAAAATGGGAGTGTAAATGGTTTGTTTTGGAGAGAGATTTCCACCCGGTTACATATTCCTTCGCATTGTAAATGAGAACCGTTTCCCACCATAACTGAAAATTGATTGATAGGGGTCGTTGGGAGATTTAGGTGGTGGGCAATCCTAGGCTGCATAATATTGTGTGTACTCCCGGTGTCTATGAGAACCATAACTGGAAGTCCTGCAACTGATCCTTTGAATTTAAGTGTTTGTGGGGAAAACTGACCCGTTACTGCTTGGGGGGAGAGTTGAAAGTAAGTGTCATTCAAATCAGTGTCATTAGTACTACTAATGATCTCTTTGAATTCTGCCTGCTCATCACCCAAATCTTCATCAGCTATTAGGATAAAAAATCTACCTGTAGAACATTTGTGACCAGTATAGAACTTTTCGTCACAATTGAAACAGAGTCCTTGTGCTCTTCTCTCTTGTAACTGGGCCTGAGTTAATTTACGGATTGGTGTTTTGGGTTGCTGTGTGGGAAGGTTTTTTTGAATATATGGGCTGTTTTGTGTGGGTACGGGCTGGGCCTTGGGATTTGGGAGGGTTGAATGGGGTGGGGTTTGTTTGGGATAATTTGTTGAGAAAATTTTGGGAAATTTGGGCTTTGAGTCTTTAAGTTTGGATTCTATTAATTTAGCAAGGCCAATGGCTTGGGATATAGAAGTGGGCTTGTGGATGGCCAATTCGTTTTGAATCTCTAGTTGTAAACCTGATATGAAACAATTTAAAATTGCTTCAGCTGGCAGTCCAATCACCTTGTTGCCCAGCTGCTCAAACTTAGTTTGATACTCCATAACAGACCCTAATTGCTTTAACTTGAATAATTCTGCCTGGTGGTTCTCAAAAGTAGATGGGCCGAACCTTAGTTCTAACTCTCTTGTAAAAGACCCCCAAGTAGTTAACAAGCGGTTTTGATGCATCCACTTAAACCAACTTAAGGCATCCCCTTTCATATAAAAAGAAATTAGAGATAAACGATTCTCCGGTGGCATATTATAAAAGCTAAAAAACTGATCCGCTTGAAAAAGCCATTCCAATGGGTTAGATCCATCAAATAAGGAAAGTTCTAGTTTAGGGGATCGGGTGGGGGTAAGGTTGGAATCTGGTGGTGTTGTGGGTAGAAATCTGGCTGTGGAAAAGGGATGGGAATGGGCTGGGGTGGTATGAAAACAGTTTGGGGGTGTATATATTGGGGGTATGTTGTAAACGGGCTTGAGGGTGCTGATGTCACCAGCTGCGGTGCTGACGTCATCACGACGGCAGGTGGTGGGGTAGAAGTCAGGGTGGTAGGTGGTGGTCTAAGAGGTGTGTGTGTTGGTGTGAGAGTCTGTGTGAATGGGGGAGACCCAAATGAAATAGTAGGGGAATTTTGTGCAGTACCTGAAACAGAACCAGATTGAGTAGCAGCAGCAGTCCCATTAAGCTGTTTTTCCCTTTGCAGACCTGCCTTTTGAATGGCAGCCATGATAGCTTCATACTTGGAATTTTCATCCTCTTTTTCAGCATTAAAAAGTGAATGAAGTTCCCCTATTTGCTGGGCAATAGATTCTGACATTTGGGCAAACCTCGCATCTAATTGCTCTTGAGTTTCAGCCATAGCATTGTTAAGATGTAATTTAGAAATTTGAATAGCTTCCTCCACAATCTCTTTGGAAGAAGGGTTTGGGGGTTTAGGTGGAGCCATGGAAAAGGAGGGGAAGTATTGATGAAAGCACCAATGATAGATAAATGTTAGGAAACCCTAGATCTAAGACAACATAGAAAGACAATAAAACAAAACAACTTTTCTTCTTGATTCATTAATGGAGGCTGCATACAATATATATTAGGGTTTTCTACTTCTAAAAGGGCCATGGGCCAAACAGTACCATAACTTAAATAATAATGTAATAAAAGACTACTAGTTGCACCTCCCTAATTTAATATAAAGTCTTTTAGTAAACTAGATGGCTTCTTAATTCTGATGGGCCTTGTTGTCTTCATATCAGCTGAACACCAGATGATTCATTACTAAGCAGTTGCAAGAAGAACATATGATTCAAATCCTAACTGTTATAGAAGCTAAAATATCAGAATTTAAACATAATGACAAATCAAGAAGCAAATATTTGATAACAATGACCCAAACAGATTACTCGCAACCATAAACATAATGAGGAGTGCTAGCAACACTCTCTTTTAAACACTCTCTCAAGCACTCACTTTCTTATCGGTTGAAACATGTGTGGGTCCCTTATTTTGAAAATAGGTCCCACATAAAGTAGTAGGACCCACACATGTTTCAACCAATAAGAAAGTGAGTGTTTGAGAGAGTGTTCAAAAGAGAGTGTTGCTAGCATTTCTCTAAACATGATATATCCAATAATTTGTCACCTTCCTATGATGACTGTTACTTGTTGCAACTAAAGGAAGTTCAGCAATATCAGTGCTGAAGATTCGAACCATGCCCACAGATACCACCTTCCTGCATCTGAAAAACAATTGACAGAGTGTGAATATTTAACATCCCTTATATAAAATTCATATTTTTATTGTTACGTGAATATTTAAAAATATTTAATATATAAATAAGCTATTTGCATATGAAATTCAATGCTATACATAATCCTAATGCTATTCCATTAAGTACAACCTCTACTAAATAAACCAATCAAACATGAAATCAGTAAGTGTCTCCACATGACAAACCTTAAACATAGATAGTTTAGCATAGCAATGACTTAGTTGCAAATTATGAAAATTATGGGTTTAACAGTACACAAATGTCTTAACTGTTAGGATTTATTTTTATGATGCTATTTATTTGGGTTCAGTTAATAAGTTCCTAGTTTCTAGGTTCCACTAAGTAGGATACAATTTGTTTCAATTGTAACTGTTACCACGTTTTTAGACATGAGTTGAACAATTCATTTATTCCTGTAAGGCTATATATGCCACCTCAATGTCATTCAATAAAATCAGTTTTTTCTATTCCACAAAACTCTAACAAAACTGGTATCAGAGCCCTATTAAAGGGTCTGACTGAGTGAAACTAGGAACTGCAGTTTCCTAAAGAGAAAGTGAGAAATGTCAACTGAAAATAGCAACTTTGTGCAGCCAGCGATACCTAAGTTTGATGGTCACTATGATCATTGGGCTATGCTCATGGAGAATTTTCTTAGGTCAAAAGAATATTGGCACTTGGTGGATGCCGGCATTCCTACAATAGCTGATGGAGTTCAATCAACAGAGGCACAAAAGAAGTCGATTGAAGAACAGAAAATAAAAGATCTGAAGGTGAAAAACTATCTCTTCCAGTCCATTGAAAGAAACATCATGGAGACTATTCTTGACAAAGGAAGTTCAAAGAGCATTTGGGACTCAATGAAATGGAAGTACCAGGGGACGAGCAGGGTGAAGAGAGCACAATTGCAAGCGTTGAGGAAGGAATTTGAAGTCCTTCAAATGAAAGAAGGAGAAAAAGTGGATGAGTACTTTGCTCGGACGCTTACAATTGTAAACAAGATGAATATTTATGGTGAGAACATGACACAGATTATGATTGTAGAAAATTTCTTGAGATCAATGACCTCAAGATTTGACTATGTTGTGTGCTCAATAGAGGAGTCAAACAACTTGGATGAGTTGACAATAGATGAACTTCAAAGCAGCCTTTTGGTTCATGAACAAAGAATGAATCTTCGTAGAGGAGACACTAGAGATGAGCAAGCATTGAAGGTTTCACATGAAGAGCAAAATGGAGGAAGAGGTAGAGGTAGAGATTTTGGTTGGGGTAGAGGAAGACAGTTTTCAAACAAAGCCACGGTGGAATGTTTTAAATGTCATAAACTAGGGCATTTCCAATATGAATGCCCACGATGGAAGGAAAGTGCAAATTATGCTGAAATTGATGAAGAAGAGATGCTGCTTATGTCTTTTGTTGAAGCTAACAATTCAAAACAAAAAATGTGTGGTTTCTCGACTCCGGTTGTAGCAATCACATGTGTGGAAACAAGCAGTGGTTTTCTACTATTAATGAAGATTTCAAACACTCAGTAAAGCTTGGTATTGATTCCAAAATGGAAGTAATGGGAAAAGGGAACATTCAACTTGAGATCAATGGTGCAGTTCAAGTAGTCATTGATGTCTACTATGTTCCAGACTTGAAAAATAACCTCATGAGTGTAGGTCAACTTCAAGAAAACGGACTAACTTTACTTATACAAAATGGGACATGCAAGTTGTACCATCCAAAAATAGGTTTGGTCATGCAAACAAAAATGACGGCAAATCGAATGTTTGTGCTATTGGCTAGTGTGGTGATTCAAGAGACATCAACATTCCTACAATTAGCTACTGAAGATAGCTCACAGCTGTGGCATCGTAGATTTGGACACTTGAGTTACAAAGGCTTGAGGACTTTGCAATATAAACAGATGGTGAAGGGTCTTCCACTTGTTAAAGCTTCAAATAAAAGTTGTACTGAATGCTTTGTAGGCAAGCAGCATAGAGATGTCATTCCAAAGAAGAGTCGATGGAGAGCTTCACACAAATTGCAGCTTGTACATTCCGATATTTGCGGTCCAATTACTCCCAACACCAATAGCAATAAGAGTTACTTTATAACATTTATTGATGACTTCAGTAGAAATGTGTGGATATATTTTCTTGCTGAAAAATCTGAAGCATTTACAACTTTCAAAAATTATAAAAGTCTTGTTGAGAAGGAGTCAGGTGCCCTTATATGTTGCGTACGCACCGATAGGGGCGGAGAATTGACCTCCAAGGAGTTTAATGAATTTTGTAAAATCAATGGCATAAGTAGGCAGCTTACAACATCTTACACTCCACAACAAAATGACGTAGCAGAGCGCAAAAATCAGACCATTATGAATATGGTCCGGTGTATGCTTTGTGAGAAACAAGTACCAAAGTCATTTTGGCCAGAAGCTGCAAAATGGACAGTTCATGTTCTCAATCGGAGTCCGACATTGACAGTTAAAGAAAAAACTCCAGAAGAGGTTTGGAGTAGAATTAAGCCAAAAGTTGATTATTTTAGAGTATTTGGGTGTCTATCTCATGTCCATGTACCTGATACGAGAAGAAGAAAGCTAGATGACAAGAGCATGCAATGCGTATTACTTGGAGTAAGTGATGAGTCCAAAGCTTATCGGTTGTTTAATCCAGTTTCTGGAAAAATTATTGTTAGTAGAGATGTCAATTTTGAAGAGGATAAAGGTTGGAATTGGGGGAGGACTGCTGAAGAAGTTAAGCGTGACATATTGGTATGTGAAGGCAGTAATGACAGTGAGAATGCCACATTTGAAAGTGAAGAAGAAGCTGTAGAAGACACTGAAACAACAACAGACTCAAATCAAGATATAGCTACCTCAACATCAAGCGATTCATCTAATGAAGATGCACCAGTACTTGCTGAAAGAAGGATTCAAAAAGTATCCAACTACTTGCAGGACTATGAAACAGGTGAAGGATTGTCCGAAGATGAAAACTATTTTGCAATGTTTACCTCTCACGAAGATCCAAACTCATTTGACGAAGCTGAAAGATATGAGAAATGGAGAAAGGCAATGGACTTAGAGATGGAGGCAATAGAAAAGAATAAAACATGGCAGCTTACAACTTTGCCTAAAGATGCTAAGAAGATTGGTGTCAAATGGGTCTTTAGAACCAAATTAAATGAGAATGGTGAGGTCGATAAGTTCAAAGCCAGATTAGTAGCTAAAGGCTATGCTCAACAACAAGGAATTGATTATAATGAAGTTTTTGCTCCGGTAGCAAGGTGGGACACAATTCGGATGGTCTTAGCTCTAACAGCACAAAAGGGGTGGAGTGTGTATCAACTAAATGTCAAAAGCGCGTTTCTTCATGGTGAGTTAACAGAGGATGTGTATGTAGAGCAACCTTTGGGTTATGTTCGGAAGGGGGAAGAAGAAAAAGTCTACAAGCTTAAGAAAGCGTTATATGGAGTAAAGCAAGCACCCCGCGCTTGGTATAGCAAAATTGAAGCCTATTTTGCTAAGGAAGGATTTGAAAGATGCAATCATGATCACACTCTTTTTGTCAAAACAGAAGGTAAAAGAATTATAATTGTGAGTTTGTATGTTGATGATTTGATTTTTAATGGGAATGATGCAAGCATGTTTGAAAGCTTTAAAAAGTCAATGAAGACAGAATTTGATATGACGGATTTAGGGAAGATGAAATATTTCCTTGGTGTTGAAGTCTTGCAAAATTCAGAAGGCATATACTTAAGTCAGAAGAAATATGCTTATGATCTGCTTGAAAAGCTTAGACTGCAGAATTGTAACTCAGTTAAGAATCCCATAGTTCCTGGTTTTAAGAAAGGAGAAGGTGGTAAGGTGGATGCTACTGCTTATAAGCAATTAATTGGGAGTCTCATGTACATTACTGTAACGAGAACTGATTTAACATATGCAAAATGTCTGTTGAGCCGATATATGGCTACTCCTACTGAGTTGCATATGATGGCAGCAAAGAGGGTTCTTCGTTATTTAAAGGGAACGGTGGAGTTAAGAGTGTTTTATAACAGAGTAGATGTTGAAGAATTGGTGGCTGACATCGATAGAGATTATACGGGAGATATTGATGATAGAAAGAGCACATCCGGTTATGTATTTTTACTGTCTGGTGGAGCAGTCTCATGGGCATCAAAGAAGCAGCCTGTTGTAACATTGTCCACAACTGAGGCACAGTTTGTGGCAGCCTCCTCTTGTGCTTGCCAATGTGTGTGGA
Source organism: Vicia villosa (assembly GCF_029867415.1). Taxonomy (NCBI): domain Eukaryota; kingdom Viridiplantae; phylum Streptophyta; class Magnoliopsida; order Fabales; family Fabaceae; genus Vicia; species Vicia villosa. Next base: position 87,902,583 of record NC_081182.1, read on the forward strand.
TGAGAAGGGTGTTGGAGAAGATTGGGCTCTCACAAAGCAAAAGTACAGTTATTATATGTGACAATAGTTCAACAATTAAATTGTCCAAAAATCCAGTCATGCATGGTAGAAGTAAACATATAGATGTAAGGTTTCATTTCTTGAGGGATCTCACTAAAGAAGAGGTGGTGAAACTGGTCCATTGTAGCACCAGCAATCGGGTAGCTGATATCATGACCAAACCATTAAAACTTGATGTATTCCAAAAATTAAGAGATCAACTTGGAGTTCAGGAAGTGCCAAATTTAAACTGAATGCTTGCGACAATCAGTTTAGGGGAGGAATTGTTAGGATTTATTTTTATGTTGCTATTTATTTGGGTTCAGTTAATAAGTTCCTAGTTTCTAGGTTCCACTAAGTAGGATACAATTTGTTTCAATTGTAACTGTTACCACGTTTTTAGACGTGAGTTGAACAGTTCATTTATTCCTGTAAGGCTATATATGCCACCTCAATGTCATTCAATAAAATCAGTTTTTTCTATTCCACAAAACTCTAACATTAACCACTATTCAACGGAAACGAATCGTCTTACTTAGACACGAGAACAATACTCTAACTTTGGTTTGTTATACACCACAAGATCTAGGTGACATTGTAGAATAAGACATGTGGTTAACTCACTCTTTCTATCTCTCTTTGTTAACAGAAACTTAAAATGAAAATGTCAAGAAAACAACGCTAACATTCTCAACCCCATCACCATATCAAAAATGAAATAAGATTGAGATTTCCAAGGCACTCTTATCAAGTGGAAATTCTTTTAATCCTCCATTTTAATAATAGGCAGGAACCAAGGGTTCAAGGTAACCATGGCATGATATGCATTGTAAAATTGAAGGGCCTGCTGAATTTGATATACTCACTAATTTTGAGTAGCGCTGGAAGAAATCAAAGGATTCATATGTCAATTCAATACTCTGCAGAGATTAAATCCAATAAGAATAGAATATATATAAGTTCTAGCTGTTAGCAAATTGAACACACAAACATGTGTAACATATAAAGAGCATGATATGCGCATCATAAACACATGAAAAACAAAAAATAAAATAAAACACCATTCATGTGCGGTACCAAAGTGCGTAGTGGTTGTACCGAATGTCAGAAATGATGAACCGAGATGTGCAAGTGCTAAACACGATCTGTTCTACGACAGTTATGAGTCATATAAACTTCATTTTGTTAATTGAAGTTTATTATTACAGTAACGTCTAGGTCGCAATCCTCTTGATAAAGACACTGGATGCAAGCTATAACCATTTCTATTTCTTATCATTAACATCTGCAGAATTGATCACAAGCACTAAATCAACAATTTCTTATCATTTCTATTTCTTTCAGTACGTTTTATGGTTGCTATTCTTTGATTTCATATCACTAATTCGCTTTGTTTGATTTTCATATCACAAATTCGCTATGTTTTATTATTCTGTTTTATTATTTTTATTCTGATTTTGACTCTCTAATGGATTTTATTTTGATACGTAGTTATGTTCAAACGATATGTTATGTTCTTCATCTTCATTTTGTTTACTTTTTTTTCTTCATTTTGATACTAAAAATCTTAACTTTCAGTTATGGATTCTGAAGGATAGAAAAACACTTAGAAAGGGGGGGGGGTTGAATAAGTGTGACTTTAAAAACTCTTAAGATAAAAACAATGAACACAATATTTTTATCCTGGTTCGTTGTTAACGAAACTACTCCAGTCCACCCCCATAGAGTGATTTACCTCAAGTGAGGATTTAATCCACTAATCAATCTTGATTACAATGGTTATCCACTTAGAAACACTCTAAGTCTTATAGAGTATACTGATCACACCTTGATCACTCTAGGAAATCAACACTTAGAAACTTCTAAGTCTTCTAGAGTTTACTGATCTCACTGATCACTCTAGGAACCTTTTACAAATCAATGTAAAATAAATGTTTACAAGAGTTTGAATTGCTTCTTAATAAGCTATAATCACAACTATGATATTTCTCTTAAATTCTAAGCTTAACACTCACTAAATATTACAATAGTTTGTGAGGTTGAAGATGAAGTTCGTTAGTTTTGAATTTAGCAGCGTTTTGGTATTCTTGCAAGAGTTATATGTTTGCTTCTGATCAGAACTTCATATTTATAGGCGTTTGAGAAGATGACCGTTGAAATGCATTTAATGCGTTGCGTGACTGGACAGCTTTGCATTTAATGTTTTCACTGTTTTGTCAACTACCTCGAGCCATGCTTTTCTCTGCTTTTACTGACTTTGCCTTTTGTAGCTTCTAACGTTCCTTTTGTCATTCAGAGATTAGACTTCATAGCCTGTCATCTAGTACTAACTTCTGATCTCAGATTTTGTGAATACAACGTTTGAGTAATCAGAATCAGAGTTACAGCTTGGTGCAGAGCATCTTCTTGTCTTCTGACTTTGAAGTGCTTTAGCGTGATACCATAAGAAATTCAGTACTTTTGCTTCTGATCTCAAATATGTCTCCCCCTGAGATTAACAATCTCCCCCTGAAATAAATACTAGAAGAATTTATAAATAAAAAACGTCCCTGAGTATTTTTCATTTCAGCAGAGACTTTCACTTCGCCTAGAACTTCATAATATTCATAGCTTCTGCTTCTTGCTTCCATAGGACAGCTTCAGAGCTTTGAATTTCTTCTTTGTTGTCATAGCATGCTTGATTGAAACAGAACATTCTTGAATGTATCAGAGCATCATTAGAGCATCTTTACATCCTGAAATGTTTCAGAAACATACTAGACAAAAAAATATCAGAACATGAATGTATCAGAGCATTCTTGATAACTATCATGTATCAGAGCATTCTTAATGAATAGCATTTATTAGAGCATTCTTAATGAATACCATTTATCAGAGCATTTAAGATGAAGAAAATGTATCAGAGCATATTCTCTAACGAAAACATCAGAGCATTTTACGAATGACTATCAGAACATTCTTCTTCTTGCTTCTGATCTTGAAGCTTCGCAGCACTAAGCTTGCTTCAATTTTCCAAGAACATGCTTCTTTATAGAATTGCTTTTCCCCATGTATTTGCTTCTCATGTTGAGCTTTTTCAGAATATCTTCAATCCTGCAAAAATCTCAATAACATAGAACTTACAAATAATGTTAGGAATGTTGAGACCTATTCCCCGCAACTGATATAATAAACAAAATCAATTATCATGTTTCTCCCCCTTTTTGTCATAACATCAAAACGCATATAAAAGATTCAGATGATAAAACGACATATAAAGTGAAGAAGATAATATTTCATTGATTAACAGAATATATCAGGAGTACACGAGGATAGAAGCAGATGCAAGAAACAGATGCATAAAACAAGAAAACATCTAAGATCAAGACAGACTACGACTATCCTAGCTTAGAAGCTAAGAGGGCCAGAAGGGTTTTAATCTCAATAGTTCTTTCTGTCTGCGTCTTCATAAATGATCTGAACTCATTGTGAGTATCCTCATGCTTAACCAGACGAGAAGCTAGATCAGCTTGATTCTGTTGAAGAGCCTTCATGGTGTCTATCAGAACAGAAGGTCCAGCAGAAGAAGCATCAAAGCTATTGTCCAAAACAGTGGGATTCTCAATAGCAGCATCGACCATGAGAACATCAGCTTGATTTTCCTTAAGAGGAGATTGCATAGAAGGATGATTCTCTATAGCTTGTTTCTCAGCATCAGCTTCTGCTTCAGAAGCATCTTCAGCATATACAGGAGAGGGGATATCAGAATCTTGATTTTCTAGAGCCAGAAGAATTGCAGCCAAGTTCTGAGGAGTTGTAGGAGCAACAGGTTCTGATGGATATTCAAGTTCTGGATATACCATTGCTGGTGCTTTAGCAGAGGGATTCTCCCTCAACCAGTTGAATAAAAATTGAAAATCTCCAGTCAGAACCTGGAGTGAAGACTTCCACACAACCATAGCAAGAGGGTGCACCTCTTCAAGCTCATCAACAAATTCTTTCTCTTCAAGAGATTTCCAGCTCCTGATGGGGTGATAGTACTTACCATCATCTAACTCCAAAGAGTAACCAAAAGGTCCAGTAGCTACATCAGAACATCTCTTCTGCATATTCAGAAGATTAGTTTGAATATTCTTCTTAAAAATCTTCCACAATTTACTAACAGCAACAAGATCCATCTTGGAGTCATAAGCAGCTCTCAAAGTATCTAGTCCTGTTATGACTTTATAGTTAATCAAGTCATAACAAGAATCGATAGAGGGTTCAGGAGGATTGAAGGTGAATTGATAATCAGGGTAAAGAAGACTATATGGTTTAGATTCTCTTGAGAATAAAGCAGGGGTAGAAGAAAGGGGACGGTTTCTTTTTGTGGTTTTGGAAGAGGATGGAATTTCAAAAGGAGGAGGCTTTTTCTGAGGGGGATGGTTAGAAGAATCAGCATGGTAAATATCATGAATGAGCTTCGCAAACTGTTCTTCAGTTTTGGGTATTTTGAGAGACTCTTTAGGTTTCTTCTGTTTCTTTGCTTTCTTAGAATCAGGTCCTTCTTTTGTGGCCTTTCTCTTCATCTTCTTCTCTTTCTTCTTCTTTTCCTTCTTTCTTAACTCATCCAGAGATGGAAGAGTCCTACCACGAATCCAAGCAGGATTAACAGAAGTTTGAGCTTTGACACACGACTTTAGATAACGTTTAACAGATTTGTCTAGCTCCTCTTTGAACATGTGAGAGAAACTCACAACAGGAGTTCTTCTAGTCAAAATATCTGGAAACATTTTTGAAGGAGTGGTCACCTTTTCAATCAGCTGCATCCTTTTTAGAGTCTGAGCATTCAGAATAACCCCTTGGATAACAGACAAGTTCTTAGATGAGCCAGCTGTTCTCAGAATATCTATCAAGCCACTTTCAATAAGAATATTTGAAATCATCCTTCCAAGAGGGATAGTATTCTTCTTGAGTTTGGGATTCTTCTGACGTTCCTCATCTCTGGATTCTTCAATATTTGTCTTCAGATGTTGAAAAATAATATGTGGTAGATTGACTCTCATGCCTTTTTTAATGCAGAATAATATATACTTTTGATCTTGATTGACATAGGTAGAGTTTGATGGTTTCTATGATAGATAGATCCCATAATGATCTCAGCCCATACTCTGTAGGAAGGCTTCAAGGCAGTAGTGAAGGGAGAGGCAATACCAGAAGAAAACAGTTTGGATCAATTTTATCCCAATCAGTTCTTCCATGAAGAGCACCAGTGATTCCATCTGTACCATCAAGACCATACAATTTTCTTATCAACTTCTCAGTCACAACGACTTCATGCCCTAGCACGAAGGAGATGATGGCAGTTGAAGTAACCGTAGCATGTGTCAAGAAATTCTTAACCAATAAAGGGTAAACTGGTCCAATCAACCTCTCAAAGTAATTTGACCAACCTTGTACTAGCATTGCAGTTTTGATTTTGAAATCATGTGCCATAAGATTTTCAAAATCCACCATTGTTTCGCAGAGAACCTCCAGTTCGTTATAAGGAATCGAACAAGACTTCAAAGGAAAATTTGCAGGTTTCCTTTGTTGAACATGATGTGACGATGATGCCTTGCGTTGAACATTCGAAGATGAAGCCATGGACACACACTGAGATTAAGGTTTAGTAACTAGGGTTTATGCAAAACGAGAGAGATGATTAATAATAGACAACGAACAAAGAGAGAGAGTGGAAAGAGATGAAATGATATGGAGATGAGTTTATATAGAAATGGATTGGAAATGAAATGCAATATGATTCTGAATGAATAAGATTACAGAAATCGAATCAGATAGCATTTAATGATGAATGACGTTAGGGCAAAAACGTGATATTTGAAATGATTTGCACAGTTACCTAGGGCGGCGTCTCATCAACTGCACGCATGCTTGTCCCTTTAGAGTGAACACGTGTTCATCTTCTGGAAAAGCTGGTGACAACTGTTTTGCTTTATAAGAGATTCTGAATCAACTTAGACATATGAAACGTTAGCAATAACAAAATCAGAATATCTAACTGATTAACAATCAGAACTTCTTATAAAAGAAAATGAATGATCATTTCAAATCTAGTCCATATATCAGAACTTCTCATCCTTTCATTCTGGGCATAAATCCTTACTGATATTCTTCAGAATGAACTTAAACCTATCTTCAGCAAGGGGTTTTGTAAAGATATCAGCCCATTGATGGTCTGTATCAACAAAGTTTAAAGATAGAACACCCTTCTGAACATAGTCCCTAATGAAATGATGTTTAATCTCAATATGTTTAGCTTTGGAATGTAAGATTGGATTCTTAGATAAACATATAGCAGAAGTATTATCACAGAAGATGGGAATGTTACTCTCATATATCTGATAATCTTCTAGCTGACTCTTCATCCAGAGCATCTGTGTACTACATCCAGCAGCAACAAAATATTCTGCTTCTGTTGTAGAGAGGGCAATTGCAGCTTGCTTCTTGCTGTACCAGGAGATCAGGTGACTTCCAAGAAATTGACAACTTCCAGAAGTACTTTTCTTTTCAACTCTATCTCCAGCGTAATCAGCATCACAAAATCCTACTAAGTTGTATTCTTCAAATCTTCTGTAGACTAAACCAACATTAGTAGTACCTTTCAGATACCTCAGAATTCTCTTAACAGTTGTTAAGTGAGATTCTCTAGGATCTGATTGGAATCTTGCACACAGACAAACACTGAATAAAATATCAGGTATAGAAGCAGTAAGATATAGGAGAGATCCAATCATACCTCTGTAGAGCTTCTGATCTACCTTCTTACTTACCTCATCCTTACCTAGAACACACGTTGAATGCATAGGAGTTTTTTCTTCTTTGCTTTCTGAAAGATTAAACTTCTTCAGAAGTTCTTTCACGTACTTGGTTTGATGAACATAGGTTCCATCAAAAGTTTGATTGATTTGAATCCCAAGAAAGTACTTGAGTTCTCCCGTCATGCTCATTTCAAACTCAGCCTGCATAGACTTAGCAAACTCCTTTCCAAGTGTAGCATTAAAGGTTCCAAAGATAATATCATCAACATAAATTTGGCATATTAAAATATCCTTTTTAAAGGTTTTACAAAAGAGAGTAGTATCCACTTGTCCTCTAATGAAACCATTATCCAGAAGGAAAGAACTTAATCTTTCATACCAAGCTCTAGGAGCTTGCTTCAAACCATATAATGATTTCTTTAATTTGAAAACATGTTCTGGAGACTTAGAGTCTTCAAAACCAGGAGGTTGGTGCACATATACTTCCTCATCTATATAACCATTTAAGAAGGTACTCTTAACATCCATCTGATATAGAGTGATGTTATGTTGTGTGGCAAAAGAAACTAATAAGCGAGTAGATTCTAACCTGGCTACTGGTGCAAAGGTTTCTGTATAGTCTATACCTTCTTACTGACTATAGCCCTGAGCAACCAGTCTGGCTTTGTTTCTTACAACTTCTCCTTTTTCGCTTAGCTTGTTTTCTAAAGACCCACTTGGTTCCAATGATGTTGAATCCTTTTGGTCTTGGAACAAGATCCCATACGTCATTCCTTGTAAACTGATTGAGTTCTTCTTGCATGGAAATTATCCAGTCAACATCCTCTAGAGCTTGATCAACAGAAGTTGGCTTGATAAGAGATACTAGACCAAATTGACATTCTACATTGTTCTTAAGGAATGATCTGGTTCTGATAGGATCTTCTTTCTTCCCAAGGATAACATCTTCTGAGTGAGTAGAGTTGAGTCTAGAAGCTCTTCTGATAGTTGACTCTTCATAAATTCTGAGATTCTCCAATGAAGCAGCAACTTGATCTTCTGACACCTTGCTTTTGGGTTCTTCATTCTGAGTTAGAGACTTCAATATCTGCAAAAATCTCAAACTGCTTTGGCTTTTCAAGACCAAGCTTATCATCAAATCTGATATTGACTGATTCTTCAACAATCAATGTTTCAGTATTGTATACTCTGTAGCCTTTTGAGCGTTCAGAATATCCAAGAAGGAAACACTTATGTGCCTTAGAATCAAACTTATGCAGATGATCTTTAGTGTTCAGAATATAACATATACATCCAAATGGATAAAAATAAGAAATGTTGCGCTTTCTGTTCTTCCACAATTCATAAGGAGTATTATTAAGAATAGGTCTTATAGAGATTCTATTCTGAATATAACATGCAGTATTTATTGCTTCTGCCCAGAAATGCTTAGCCATATTGGTTTCATTGATCATGGTTCTGGCCATTTCTTGTAGAGTCCTATTCTTTCGCTCTACAACTCCATTTTGCTGTGGAGTTCTAGGGCAAGAGAAATCATGGGCAATACCATTTTCTTTGAAATAAATCTCAAAGAATCTGTTCTCAAATTCGCCACCGTGATCACTTCTGACCTTTATGATTTTACACTCTTTCTCATATTGGATCTGAGTGCAGAAGTCAAAGAACACTGTATGAGACTCATCCTTGTGTTTCAAGAACTTTACCCATGTCCATCTTCTATAATCATCTACGATGACTAACCCATATTTCTTCCCTCTGACAGATGCTGTTTTGACTGGGCCAAACAGATCAATGTGCAGAAGTTCTAGCGGCCTAGAGGAAGAAACAACATTCTTAGACTTGAATGCAGGTTTGGAAAACTTCCCTTTCTGACATGCTTCGCAAAGAGCATCTGATTTATATTTCAGATTAGGGAGTCCTCTGACCAGATTAAGTTTGTTAATCTGAGAAATCTTTCTGAAACTAGCATAACCTAATCTTCTGTGCTAGACCCATTGCTCTTCACTAACAGACATAAGACAAGTTACCTTCTGATTCTTAAGATCTTGAAGATCAATCTTGTAAATGTTGTTCTTTCTCTTGCCTGTAAATAGGATTGAGCCATCCTTCTGACTTACAGCTTTGCAAGACTTTTGATTGAAGATTATGTCATAACCATTGTCGCTTAATTGACTTATGGACAATAAGTTATGAGCTAATCCATCTACAAGAAGTACATTAGTTATGGAAGGAGAGTTACCAATACTTATGGTTCCAGAGCCAATTATCTTGCCCTTCTGATCTCCTTCAAACTTGACTTCGCCAGCAGACTTAAGCACCGGATCTTGGAACATAGACCTTTTTCCCATCATGTGCCTCGAGCACCTAGAGTCCAGGTACCATGACATGTTTTGCTTTGTCTTCTTTGCTGCCAAGGATACCTGCAACAAAAATTATCTTCTCCTTAGGTACCCACATTTTCTTGGGTCCTTTCTTGTTAGTTCTACTCAAGTTCTGATTGAACTTGGGTTTATCATGATAATTAACAAGAGGTACAACATGATATTCCTTAATTTGTGCTACATGATATTTTCTATTTTGTCTTACATGCTTCTTAGTGTGTGTAATGTGAAAACTCTTAGCATGTGATGTGAGCCTAATATCATGGGAGTGACCATACTTGAACTGATCATACAAGGGCTTGTATGTGATTTTCATATCATCTACAGGTTCAAGTTTGTATGGAGTTTCACCCTCATAACCTATGCCAACTCTCTTGTTTCCACTAATAGCAATATTATAGAGGCAAGTTGACTTCTTCCAATACCTCTAGATAAGAACTTCCTGAAACTCAAGTCATATTCTTTAAGAATATTGTTCAAGCTTGGAATAGACTTTTCTGAACCAGAAGATGACTCAACATCTTTGGATAGTTTTAAAACTTTTTCCTTGAATTCAGAATTTTCTAATTCAAGCTTCTTAGTTTCAGATACAAAGAGCTTTCTCAGCTTTTTGTATTTGATACTAAGCTTAGCCTTGATTTCAAGAATTTCAGCTAAACTGGAAGCTAGCTCATCTTTAGACAGTTCAGAGAATACCTCTTCAGAGTCAAAATCTGATTCTGATGTAGATTCTGATTCAGCATCCACAGTAGCCATCAGCGCTATGTTGGCTTGCTCGTCTTCAGAGTCTGATTCTGATTATGATGAATCTGAATCATCCCAAGTTGCCATAAGGCCTTTCTTCTTCTGAAACTTCTTCTTGGGTTTCTCCCTCTGAAGCTTTGGACACCCACTCTTGTAATGTCCTGGCTCCTTGCACTCAAAGCACGTGACCTTCTTTTTGTCAGATCTTCTGAGTCCAAAAGATTCTCCTCTTTCAGGTTTTTTGGGACTTCTGAAGTTTTTGAACTTCCTTTGTTTACTCTTCCAGAGTTGGTTTACCCTTCTGGAGATCATGGACAGTTCATCTTCTTCTTCTTCTTCTTCTGATTCTGACTCTTCAGAATCTTCTTCTTCCGCCTGAAAAGCGTTAGTGCATTTTTTATTCAAAGATTTTAAAGCAATAGACTTACCTTTCTTTGAGGTTCATTAGCATCCAGCTCTATTTCATGACTCCTCAAAGCACTGATCAGCTCTTCCAAAGATACTTCATTCAGATTCTTTGCAATCTTGAATGCAGTCACCATTGGGTCCCATCTTCTGGGCAAGCTTCTGATGATTTTCTTGACATGACCAGCCTTTGTATATCCCTTGTCAAGCACTCCTAATCCAGCAGTTAGAGTTTGAAATCTTGAGAACATTGTTTCAATGTTTTCATCATCCTCCATCTTGAAGGCTTCATACTTCTGGATTAATGCAAGAGCTTTTGTTTCTTTGACTTGGGCATTTCCTTCGTGAGTCATTTTCAAGGACTCAAAGATGTCATGGGCAGTTTCTCTGTTTGATATCTTCTCATATTCAGCATGAGAAATAGCATTCAGCAGAATAGTCCTTGACTTATGATGATTTTTAAATTGTTTATTTTGATCATCACTCATTTCTTGTCTTGACATCTTTGCTCCACTAGCATTCACAGGATGTTTGTAACCATCCACAAGTAAGTCCCATAAATCACCATCTAGACCAAGAAAGTAACTTTCCAATCTATCTTTCCAGTATTCAAAATTTTCACCATCAAATACTGGTGGTCTAGAATATCCATTTCCATTTCCATTATTGTGTTGATCATTTGAAGTAGATGTAGAAGTGGATGTAACAATATCAACCATATTGACTTTGTGTTTTTCTCCCTGAATCTTTTTCTAACACGGTTAAGTACTTGCACCTAGAACCAGGCTCTGATACCAATTGAAGGATAGAAAAACACTTAGAAAGGGGGGTTTGAATAAGTGTGACTTTAAAAACTCTTAAGATAAAAACAATGAACACAATATTTTTATCCTGGTTCGTTGTTAACGAAACTACTCCAGTCCACCCCCTTAAAGTGATTTACCTCAACTGAGGATTTAATCCACTAATCAATCTTGATTACAATGGTTATCCATTTAGAAATACTCTAAGTCTTCTAGAGTATACTGATCACACCTTGATCACTCTAGGAAATCAACACTTAGAAACTTCTAAGTCTTCTAGAGTCTACTGATCTCACTGATCACTCTAGGAACCTTTTACAAATCAATGTAAAACAAATGTTTACAAGAGTTTGAATTGCTTCTTAATAAGCTATAATCACAACTGTGATATTTCTCTTAAATTCTAAGCTTAACACTCACTAAATATTACAATAGTTTGTGAGGTTGAAGATGAAGTTCGTTAGTTTTGAATTCAGCAGCGTTTTGGTATTCTTGCAAGAGTTATATGTTTGCTTCTGATCAGCACTTCATATTTATAGGCGTTTGAGAAGATGACCCTTGAAATGCATTTAATGTGTTGCGTGACTGGATAGCTTTGATTTAATGTTTTCACTGTTTTGTCAACTACCTTGAGCCATGCTTTTCTCTGCTTTTACTGACTTTGCCTTTTGTAGCTTCTAACGTTCCTTTTGTCAGTCAGAGATTAGACTTCATAGCCTGTCATCTAGTACTAACTTCTGATCTCAGATTTTGTGAATACAACGTTTGAATAATCAGAATCAGAGTTACAGCTTGGTGCAAAGCATCTTCTTGTCTTCTGACTTTGAAGTGCTTTAGCGTGATACCATAAGAGCTTCAGTGCTTCTGCTTCTGATCTCAAGTTCTTCTGATGCTTCATAGGACATGTTCTGATTCTGCTTGACCATCTTCTGATGTCTTGCGAGAGCATGTTCTGATGTTGCAATCCTGAACCTTCTGAGTCAGTGCTTCTTAGCACTGAATTGTGCATACTCCTTATATATTTCCTGAAATGGAAAATGCATAGGATTAGAGTACCACATTGTCTTATACAAAATTCATATACATTGTTATCATCAAAACAAGAATATTGATCAGAACAAATCTTGTTCTAACAGATTCTTCTTCGATGTTGGTTCGCGGCGCAGACAATTATTATTCTGAAATAGCATCAGATTCAAAAA